>NW_024412394.1:61306706-61319242 GCF_014898765.1 Herpailurus yagouaroundi
TTATGCCTCTATTTAATAAAGAACACAACCTGAGAGAACTATATGCCTAGGAACCAAAAACAATAAAATACTTTACTACAGGTATTTCCTAATTTAAGTAAGACAAATCTGAGAACTTTGTATTTAAAAGAGAGGCAGTCAGGGCGCCTGGGTGGCGCAGTCGGTTAAGCGTCCGACTTCAGCCAGGTCACGATCTCGCGGTCCGTGAGTTCGAGCCCCACGTCGGGCTCTGGGCTGATGGCTCAGAGCCTGGAGCCTGTTTCCGATTCTGTGTCTCCCTTTCTCTCTGCCCCTCCTCCGTTCATGCTCTGTCTCTCTCTGTCCCAAAAATAAATAAACGTTGAAAAAAAAAAATTAAAAGAGAGGCAGTCAAGCTCAGAGGATAGAGTGACCTAAGAAAGATGAGCTAGGTTTACTCCTAGATTTGCCAGTGAGAAGTCATGTGACCTTAGGCATCTTCTTTAAGTTCTCTGAACTTCAGTTTCCTCATCTATGATATGGAGACAGAAAAGTCCTACAACATAGAGTTGCTGTGAAGATTAAATCAGTCAGCAAAGGTGTAGTGTTGAGCAAACAGTAAACACTCAATAATTGTAAGGTATTAATATGAAGCAAAATTGGAAAGCATTTTATAAAAATGAATAGAATTGATTTTTCAAAAAAATAAATTATTTTAGTGTATTTATTTATAAAATTGCATCTTTATTTTTTTTTTTAATTTTTTTTTTCAACGTTTATTTATTTTTGGGACAGAGAGAGACAGAGCATGAACAGGTGAGGGGCAGAGAGAGAGGGAGACACAGAATTGGAAACAGGCTCCAGGCTCTGAGCCATCAGCCCAGAGCCCGACGCGGGGCTCGAACTCACGGACCGCGAGATCGTGACCTGGCTGAAGTCGGACGCTCAACCGACTGCGCCACCCAGGCGCCCCTAAAATTGCATCTTTAATTTTGTTTACACTGAGAATTTATCAGCCTCACCATTAATTTATCTACTTATTTCTTCCTCACCTATTTTGCAGCACATAAAATGTGATAATTACATGCTCAATGTTGAACTTATCATAGTAAGAAGTTCACAGTCCTGGGGTGCCTGCATGGCTCAGTTGTTTAAGCATTCAACTTTGGGTCAGGGCATGATCTCACGGTTCATGGGTTCTAGCCCCACATTGGTATCTGTGCAGGTGAGGAGCCAGCTTGGGATTCTCTCTCTCTCTCTCTCTCTCTCTCTCTCTCCTCTCTCTCCCTCTCCCTCTCCCTCTCCCTCTCCCTCTCCCTCTCTCTGCCTCCCCCCCAACTTGTTCTTGTGTGCTCCCTCTCTCTGTCTCTCTCACTCTCTCTCAAAAATAAATAACTTAAAACAAACAAACAAAAAAAGAAGTTCACAGTCCCTACCCTAAGGGAGCTCAGAGTGCTCACAGTATAGTAGGGAAAATAAACAGATTAGAACACTCATCCATTACAGACTGATGGAAGATTTGACAGCCCTATTCCTAGGATGCTTTGAGACCTATACTAGCACCTCAGCTTTATATAGACTTTAAAGTCCTATTAGAGGAACTAATTTTAGTAATACTAATCCTAAAAAAAAATATGGGGGGATGGACTGGATTTCAGAAATAAATAGCATGTGAAGAGAAGTAAATTAAAAAATGAAATGAAAAGTTCCAGAAAACTAGAAGCTGAACTAAACAGGAAAAGAATAGTGAAAGGTGATGCTAAAATGCAGGTAAAGGTGGGTTAGAAAGTGTTTTTTTCTACATCATTTAAAGTTTTTTCAACTTTATCTTGTGGACAGGGAGACATTGACATGTATTAAGCATAGCTGGTACATATTTTTGAAGGTAATTCCACGTCTAAGATGGTTTCAAGTGGGGAACAATCCAGAACTTATTCTACCTAAATAAGGCTGAGATGGCTGAACTAACAGGCTTGCAAGGCATCTCTCTCTCCACTTAAATCTCTCCATATGCTATTTTAGCTTCCTTACCCCATGGTGGTCATGCTTCTTACATGAGTGCTCTAATAGATATGAAGTGGAGATTGCTTTTAAGTCCAAGGCCTGGAAGCTGACACATTATCACTTCTTCCATATTCTGTTGGTCAAAGCAGATACCAAACCTTACTCAGATCCAAGGTGAAGGATCACTGACCCTGACTTATTATGGGAACTACACAAAGGATTTTTTTTGGTCATCTTTAATTCACCACATGCATTATTGTTACTAATTTATTTCTTGAGAATTGACAGAGGGGAAAAAGGGGTGATAGAACACCAGGATAATTGCTCGGTTTCTAGCTATTAAAACTATGAAAAGGAAAATGGTTTGAAAAAGAAAATGAATCCTATCTGGATAACTGTCAGACTATTTAGTAGAGATAGACAACAGTTGCATTTGGATCTGGAAACCAGAAGCCTGGATCTCCTTTGGAGTTAGGCTTTAGATTTCTTCATCCACACATTATGCAAATGGCAACTGAAGATCAGCAGTGAAGGTAAACCTTCAGGGAAATCAGAGAGAACAGAGTAGGAGTCCAAGAAAATGGTAGAAGAAAGAGTCACTTTTGTATGGGCATAGAAAGAGAGGCCGGTGATAATTCCTGGAAAAGAGTGGTTAGATATGTAGGTAGAAAGGGCTCAGTTCATGATCCTAGAATCATGAGATCGAGCCCCAAGTTGGGCTCCATGCTGAGCATGGAGCCTACTTAAGATTATTTCTCTGCCTCTGCCCCTGTCCTCCACTCACACTTTCTCTCTTAAAAAAATAATAATAAAATAAAGAGAGGCATTCAACCATGGTTTGTGCTGCTGAAAAAGTAACTGACAGTTTACATGTGTAGTTTCCATTGTGTGTTGTTAAAGCAAAATTATTCATGAATTTAGCAAGAGCATGGTGGTAGTTCCCCCAAGAAATGAAATCAAATCATAAAGAGTTTAGGCAAAATTGAAAGCTGAAAAAAAAACAACCTCGAAATAGGAGAAATACTCGAGAATGTGAGTGCTATTATCAAGAATAACAAAGAATGTTTTTATATAAATTGTTCATTTATCACATAAAAAAATAAAAATACACAGCTCAATACATTCTTACAAATGTAACTATACCCAGATAAGAAAGCTAGCAGAAGCTAGAAGCCTCTCACCTATCTTTTGCTTTATTCCATTCATATCTACCCTTGAAAGTAACCACAATCCTACCTTCTAACATCACAGACTAGTTTTCCTGGTTTTGAATTTTATGGAAATGGAATCATAAAGCATATACTTACATGCATCTGGATTCTTTTAGAAAATACTACATTTGAGAGACCCATCCATTTTGTTGCATGTAGTTAACTGAATATTCTCATTTCTATTGCTATGTAGTATAGATAAGTGCATATTGAAGAAAAAACCAGAAGTTCCCTTATGTTCTGAAGTTACAATAAATAATTCAATATAACTTTACAAGGTGCAAAATACCTGTGATACAGAATAGCAAACCTGGTAATAGTTTCACATACATATGAAAACTTCATGTATTGCAGAGATGGCATTACAAATCAGTGGAAATAAAATTAAATGTTTAATAAGTGATGCTGAAAGACTTGGTTTTCCATATGGTAACAAAATAAAATTAGACTCCTATATATACACAAAAAAATATTTAGGTAGATCAAAACCCTAATAGAAAAGCTAACCTTTTAAAATATCATATTTTATAATAAACAATAATTTCCTAAATAAGATAAATAAACAGACAAGAATAAAATATTAATACATTTAATTACATTAAACTTTAAAAATAGGTATAATAATAGAACTTAAGGATAACACAGACTCAAATAATACATTTGCAATGCATATATCCAACACAAGTTAATATCCTGCAATTATATAGACAGCCCAAAAGAAATAAAATGAGGAAAAAAAGCCCAAAGGAAATGTACTGAACATATATAATAGTTTACAAAATTTCCTCAAGTGGCTGGTAAACATTTAAATACGTGTCTATCCACATGCAGAGGACTAAAAACTACCAAATTCACATTTAGATTGTCTCTGATGGTTGAAGGATGGGAAAATCATTGGGGAGAGGGGGTTACAGGTCTTGATTACTAAATAAACCATGTTATATATTTAACTGTAACTATTTTAAATATGGAAAATGATAGCATTTGATAGAACTGGGTAGTAGGCACACTTAGTTCTTTGTGTAATTTTTCATTTTTCTTTTTGACATATTTCTATGTGACTTAAGAATTTTATATTACAATTTATTAAATATTATTTCTGGCTTCTTTGATTTTAAATGAAAGATAACCTTATATGTATAAATACTGATGGAATAAATCAGAAGAAAGAAGATACAACTGAGAGATATATTCATTAAAATGCAATTTCCCTGAAAAATATAGGAATTGTTTATGAGAGTTGTAGGGAATCTTCCTTTACTGTGGATTTCGGTTAAGAAAATTCATTTATGACTGAGATTAAGATTTATTTTAAATTGAAACTAAGTTTTAGAACCTGAGAATGTTTTCATGGTTGGGAAATGTTCATTTGAAAGGTCAGCTTTGTGTTTGAACCCATTTTTCTTTTGAATTTTATTATGGCTTCAGTTTCATTTTAAATATTATATTAATACAAAAATTATATATGTATATGTATATACATGAATATATATGTATATACATATATATGTTCATACACACACACAAACATATATAGCCCATTAATCCTTTCTTATAATTTTGTGAGTATAGAAAAGTAAAAAAGTTGTAGGGTGTCTGACAAATTTTTGTGGTAAACATTTTAAGTGTTAGACCATCAAAATGCTTGAAGTTTCTTTAACGTGCCCTCTTAGAGATTTCTCTTTTAACATTTTAGACACATTTGTCTTTTCTAAAGCTAGGTATCAAGACAAAAAGATTCTGCAGAACATGCGATATCCAATCTGTCATGGGAGGCTTTGCTGCCATTTCTAAGAAATCTCCCTTTTTGGGTATGATCTTTGCTAGAATAGAAAAAGATTTCAACCAGAATACAACCTGCAATAAAATGTCACTGTAACATTCCAGAATTACTTAAAGGTCTCATTAGAAGTCATCTCTGTTTCTGCATGAATAGTAAATATGATAAATTTTCATGAAAGTAAGAAAGTATAAGTAATAAAATAAATTCATTATGGTGAATATTTTAAAGGTAAAAACATGAAAAAATGGTCTTTATTTACTTAAGATGAACATACTTGTAGCTCTGGAAGGAGATAATTAATCTTTAAAAAAATTTTTTTAACTTTTATAAACATTTTTGAGAGACAGAGAGAGACAGAGAATGAGCAGGGAAGGGGCAGAGAGAGAGGGAGACACAGAATCTGAAGCAGGCTCCAGGCTCTGAGCTGTCAGCACAGAGCTCGACTCAGGCTCAAACTCATGAACTCCAAGATCATGACCTGAGCCAAAGTCGTATGCTCAACCGACTGAGCCACCCAGATGCCCCTTAATCTTTTTTTTTTTTTTATACTGGTTGTCATTGACTTAAGCTGTCATTAACTTGAGTTGTCACTGACTTGAGTAGTCACTATATGAAATACATATATGTGTGTGTGAATGTGTGTACGAATACATACAAAGTGCCATATCCAACTTTAATAATGCATGGATATTTATCTGTGCTGAAAACTTCAAAATAAAATGCTTAAAGCTTAATAGTTTAAAATATGTGGCAATCTCTTTCTAAAAGAAATAATGTTTTTCTTCTCAATAAGAGTAACTGTGAAATAAAACGGTAACAGAACCTTGCATATTTTTCGATGTTTAAAGTAATGCCATAAAGTATAATTATTTTTTAAATGTCTAAAAAGTAAAACATCTAAATACTCATTGCCAGAAGCTGAAATATTACACGTAGCTTTCAGTTTCAGTACTGGTCTAATGAGTAAGCAACAGTAGGTAGGAAAATCTTCACAAAGAAAAGCCTTTATGACCAAATTGTGAAAGGGCATGTAAAATAAATTATGACAATACTAACAGCACAATTTACATTTCACAAAATGGTAATCAGGAAAAAATAAGAATAGAAAACAAATATTAGACATAGGATATATTTGATGACGATTTTATTATATCAAGAAATTTCTCATATTATCCACTCATTAACAGAGAAAGGTATTATTGTTCAGAGGTACTGTTTTCAATGCATATTAATTAAGATGAAACATATTATTAAATTATTTTATTCATAACCAGTATAAATAATTAGTAAATATTTCTAGCTCTATTGCTCCATCAGCTTTATATGATGTCTTGATAGCTGTCCACAAAGCCTAAGAGAACGCAGCATGAATATGTTTACAATTAGATTTATGAACAGGGAGTAAGTGGACCTCTTCATACTCCTCAAAAACATGAAACACCCAACTTCTATAGGAGAAACCAGCAGCCCTGATATGGACACCACTACCACCACCAACAAATAGCATGGGATGAAACTCATTATGTGGATGGGATTCCTCAAATAGTTGCTGCATCCTGGCTGGCACATATTTGTTCTAAATGATCAGGTAAAGAGAGAAGATGAACACTCATGAACAATCTGTGAGGGTATTCTTCAATGAGAGAAATTAGAATGATCTTTTAGAAAGGGGGTATGATTTAAATTTGAAGACTGTAACAATGGTACTATATAATAGGAATGATGACCAAAGAGATGGAAGAATTTTGGAACAAGCTTTTAAAATAGACATGTGTAAACATACGGCCTATAATTATTGCTACTTCTTTATAATTTTAATCTCAATTGTGAGAATAAAAGAAAATCACATAAAACAACTGAAATGAAAGTTGTGCCCAGCATGAAAGATGGCATGGAATAATACAATATAAAAGGAAGTTTCTCACCCATGGTAAGATCAATTGATGGAGATTGATCCCTTAATTATTGCATTAGAGCTATTTCCATATAAAACCACTCATACACCAGGTTGACAAGAACCCAAATTCTGTGGAAATATAGATTAATGATCATATTTTAGTTTAGAACCCACAGTAAAATATGAATACATGTGGTACTGGTTTCTGTCTGCTTTTTGAATAACATTGCATTTGTTTCATAGGTTAGTAGGATGTAGCCACATACTAGGCTAGTTTTTCATAAATGAAAGAGATTTAAAACAATTAATATATATTTAATAATCCAAAAATTAAAATTTATTCTAAATACCAATAATTTAAAAATGAAATGTGATCATTTAAAAATAGAAGATGCAGTTGCATCCAACTGTGTATGAAATTCAATTGATGGGATCCAATTGATGTTTTTCCTAATTTCTGCTACATTTTTCAGTACTCATAACCTTTAATGACATAAATGATAGCTCCAACTTTGAGCTTGCTGATAACTTCTAAAGATTTTAAATTTTGATAGACTTAAAAATTGTCTTATTTAAATGATCATGGATATATTCAGAATTACCTTAATGCTTTCTGAACTACCCATTTTTTCCTATATAATTATAATTTTCTATGAAACACCTTGGAAATGTTTTGAAAAAAAAAAACACTTCTAAGTTTCATATACACAAAGGTAAGATTAAATGGTATCTTATCATGTATCAATTAGACTACAATGAACAATGACTATGTAGTTTGCAGTTTTCAGAAGTTAGTAGATACATTACATCATGAGCACTGTTGGCACTGTAAACAGAACCAGGATTTGATTTCATATGTAAAAAGTCTATCTGTAGGAACACTTGAATTATAGAGAAGACTTTTCTGTGATTTCCTTTAAAAGCAATTTTCCCCATGCTTGTTTTCCATGTCTTTTTAAATATCTCCAGACCATTTCACTACTAAGGCTATTAATTAACTGTCAATATAACTAACACTCTTTTCTCTCCTTATAGGGAGATCACAGTGTGACAATTGAATCCTCAAAGATAATGACCTAATATGTGTTGAACTGAAATTGAAAAGCTAGTGATCAAGAGAGTTTTAAAATTGTGATATTTTTATTTTTTAATAAAATGTTTAATATCAGGTAAAGTATCAGAATACTGCCAGCTAAAAATATTTGAACAAAGAGTAGCATCATAGTAAAGGTTATAGCTATGAAGAATAATTAAAACAATAGTATGGAATAGTAATTTTATTTTTAAAAATCTGAATCAATCCTGTTGAAAGGTATTATAAGTGACCAAATATGTACAGGATTATGTGAATTAATTATTTGTTGTCTGTCAACTATTTCCAGTCTTCATTGCAATACTGTATTAATATTTTAGGCCCTTATTTTTTCCTACATAAGGGATACTTTCATGGTTGATTTACAATAACTTCAAAAATTGATATGTGTACAAAAATAGGCAAACAAATATATAAAAAATTTAAAATTTCTATATCAGTGTGTTAATAATCTTCCTTCATCCTGATTGAATACTAATGTTAAATGCTGAAAAAACAATATTGAAGGAATACCAGACTTGGAGGGTTAGTAAACACAACATTTTAGTGTTGAACTGGAATTCCCTTAAAAATATCTAAGTACAGAGAGGGGGAAGAGGGTGGTGTAGGAGGACGCTGGGCTCACCTCGTCCTGCTGATTGCTTAGATTCCACCCACATCTGCCTAAAAAACCCAGAAAACTGCCAGAAGACTAGCAGAACAGACTCTCTGGAGCCAAGTGTAGACAAGAGGCCCATGGAAGAGGGCAGGAAGGGCAGAGAGGTGGTGTGTGCTACACGGACTGGCGGGAAGGAGTGGGGAAGTGGAGGCGCAACCCACTCAGCAAGGCAGAGCCCCCGAAGTCTGGCTTGCAAAAGTGGAGGGACCAGACCCTGTGGGATCTGACAGCCAGCAGGACTTAACATCTGGAATGTAAAAAGTCAACAGCTCTGCTCTCACGAAGAGGGTGAGAGGACACTGGGAGGGAGAGTCGTTGAGCCCTGGAAGACAGAGTTCAGCCCAGCTGGGGAACAAAGGCACTGGCAAGCACCATCTCCTTCTCCCATCCCCCAGCAGAAATTCCAAAGGGAACCAGTTCCCATCACTGAACTTGCTTGCACCATGGAAATGCCCAACACTGTTCTTCAGTGGATCCATCTCTCCAAGAGGTCTGCCTCTCTTCCAGTGCTGCAGGGCCCCTCCCACAGGGGACCACTGATGGCAAAGCAAGCTAAGCCTGCCCCTCCTGCCCCTGTGCACTTGTGGATCCACCCGGGCTAATACACCTTGGCCAGATCCCATCGGAAGAAACACCACAAGCCTGGCAATGTGCAAGTAGCCCAGACAGGGGTCACACCACTCCACAGTGAGTCCTGCCCCTGGAAAGAGGAAGATAAGGTACTTACCAGTGTGACTGTGGCCCCAGCGGGTGGGCTGGGGGGAGATATCGGGTCTGACTGCAGCCCCACCCACCAACACAAGTTACTCCAGACAGCACAGGGAAAGTGCCCTGCAGTTGGGAGCCACCACAGGGACTACCCAAAATGACAATACAGAACAATTCTCCTCACAAGAAACTCCAGAAAGTAGCGACAGCTGATGAATTGCTCAAAAACAATTTAAGTAATATAACAGAACAAGAATTTCGAATAATAGTCATAAAATTAATTGCTGAGTTTCAAAAAAGCATAGAGGACAGAAGATAATCTATTGCTATGGAGATCAAGGGACTAAGAAATAGTCATGAGGAGCTATAAAATGCTATAAATGAAGTGCAAAATAAAATGGAGGCAGCCATAGCACAGATTGAAGAAGCAGATGAGAGAATAGGTGAAATAGAAGATAAAATTATGGAAAAAGTGGAAGTTGAGAAAAAGAGAGATAAAAAAATCCAGGAGTATGAGGGGAGAATTAGAGAACTAAGTGATGAAATCAAACAGAACAATATCTGCATCATAGGAATTACAGAAGAAGAAGAGAGAGAGAAATTGGCTGAAGGGGTACTTGAACAAATCATAGCTGAGAACTTCCCTGATCTGGGGAAGGAAAAAGGCATTGAAATCCAAGAGGCACAGAGAATTCTCTTCAGACGTAACTTGAATCAATCTTCTGCATGACATATCATAGTGAAACCGGCAAAATACAAGGATTAAGAGAAAATTCTGAGAGCAGCTAGGGATAAACAGGCTCTAATTTACAAAGGTAGACCCATATGAGCAGTGGCAGACCTATCTACTGAAACTTGGCAGGCCAGAAAGGAATGGCAGGAAACCTTCAATATGATGAACAGAAAAAATATGCAGCTGAGAATCCTTTATCCAGCAAGTCTGGCATTCAGAATAGAAGGGGAGATAAAGGTTTCCCCAAACAAACAAAAACTGAAGGAATTCATCACACTAAACTAGCCCTCCAAGAGATGCTAAGGGGGATTCTGTGAGTGAAATGTTCAAGGACCACAAAGTACCAGAGACATCACAGGCATGAAACCTACAAACATGACAATGACTCTAAACCCACATCTTTCTATAATAACATTGAATGTAAATGGACTAAATGCTCCAACCAAAAGACATAGGGTATCATAATGGATAAAAAAACAAGACCCATCCATTTGCTGTCTACAAGAGACTCATTTTAGACATGAGGACACCTTCAGATTGAAAGTGAGGGGAGGGAGAACTATCTATCATGCTACTGGAAGTCAAAAGAAAGCTGGAGTAGCCATACTTATATCACACAAACTAGACTTTAAATTAACGGCTGTAACAAGAGATGAAGAAGGGCATTATATAATAATTACAGGGTCTATCCATCAGGAAAAGATAACAATTATAAATGTCTATGTGCTGAATATGGGAGCCCCCAAATATATAAAACAATTAATCACAAACATAAGCAACCTTATTGATAAGAATGTGGTATTTCCAGGGGACTTTAATACACCATTTACAACAATGGATAGATCATCTAGAAACAGGATCAATAAAGAAACACGAGCCCTGAATGATACATTGGATCAGATGGACTTTACAGGTGTATTTAGAACTCTGCATCCCAAAGCAAGAGAATATACTTTCTTCTCTAGTGCACATGGAACATTCTCCAAGATATATCATATACTGGGTCACAAAACAGCCCTTTATAAGTATACAAGAATTGAGATCATACCATGCATACTTTCAGACCACAATGCTATAAAACCTGAAATTACCAAAGGAAAAAGTCTGGAAAACCTCCAAAAGCATGGAAGTTAAGAACACCCCACTAAAGAATGGGTCAACCAGGCAATTAGAGAAGAAATTAAAGAAAATATGGAAACAAATGAAAATGAAAATACAACAATCCAAAAGCTTTAGGATGCAGCAAAGGCAGTCCTGAGAGGAAAATACATTCCAATCCAGGCCTATCTCAAGAAACAAGAAAAATCCCCAATACAAAATCTAACAGCACACCTAAAGGAAATAGAAGCAGAACAACAAAGACAGCCTAAACCCAGCAGAAGAAGAGAAAATAATATAGACCAGAGCAGAAATAAATAATATAGAATCTAAAAAAACCTGTAGAGTAGATCAATGAAACTAAGAGTTGGTTTTTTGAAAAAAATAAACAAAATTGATAAACCTCTAACCAGGCTTCTCAAAAAAAAAAGGGGGGGGGAATGACCCAAATAGAAAAAATCATGACTTAAAATGGAATTATTACAACAAATCCATCAGAAATACAAGCAATTATCAGGGAATACTATGAAAAAATTATATGCCAACAAACTGGACAACCTGGAAGAAATGGACAAATTCCTCAGCACCCACACACTTCCAAAACTCAAAGAGGACAAAATGGAAAACTTGAACAGACCCATAACCAGTGAATAAATTGAATCAGTTATCAAATATCTCCCAACAAATAAGAGTCCACGACCAGATGGCTTCCCTGGGGAATTCTACCAGACATTTAAAGAAGAGATAATACCTATCCTTCTCAAGTTGTTCCAGAAAATAGAAAGGGAAGGAAAACTTCCAGACTCATTCTATGAAGCCAGCATTACTTTGATTCCTAAACCAGACAGGGACCCAGCAAAAAAAGAGAACTACAGGCCAATATCCCTGATGAATTTGGATGTAAAAATTCTCAACAAGATACTGGCAAATCGAATTCAACAGCATATAACAAGAATTATTCACCATGATCAAGTGGGATTCATTCCTGGCCTGTAGGACTGGTTCAACATTCATAAATCAATCAATGTGATACATCACATTAATAAAAGAAAATGTAAGAACCATATGATACCATCAATAGATGCAGAAAAAGCATTTGACAAAATTCAGCATCCTTTCTTAATAAAAACCCTTGAGAAAGTCAGGATAGAAGGAACATACTTGAACATCATAAAAGCCATTTATGAAAAGCCCACAGCTAATATCATCCTCAATAGGGAAAAACTGAGAGAGAGCTTTCCCCCTGAGTTCAGGGATGTCCACTCTCACTGCTCTTGTTTCAGAGAGTGTTGGAAGTGCTAGCATCAGCAATCAGACAACAAAAGGAAATCAAAGGCATTGAAATAGGCAAAGATGAAGTCAAGCTTTCACTTTTTGCAGATGACATGATATT
>NW_024412394.1:61319252-61376870 GCF_014898765.1 Herpailurus yagouaroundi
TGAAGAAGATACAAAGAAATGGATTCCATGCTCATGGATTGAAAGAATAAATATTGCTAAAATGTCAATACTACCCAAAGCTATCTACACATTAAATGCAACCCCAATCAAAATTGCACCAGCATTCTTTTCAAAGCTAGAACAAGCAATCCTAAAATTTGTGTGGAACCACAAAAGACCATGAATAGCCAAAGTAATATTGAAGAAGAAGACCAAAGCAGGAGGCATCACAATCCCAGACTATAGACTCTACAACAAAGCTGTAATCATCAGGACAGCATGGTATTGGCACAAAAGAGACACACAGACCAATAGAATACAATAGAGATTCCAGAATTGGACCCACAGAAGTATGGCCAACTCATCTTTGACAAAGCAGGAAAGAATATCCGATGGAAAAAAGATAGTCTCTTTCACAAATGGTGCTGGGAGAACTGGACAGCAACATGCAGAAGATGGAAACTAGACCACTTTCTCACACCATTCACAAAAATAAACTCAAAATGGATAAAGGACCTGAATGTGAGACAGGAAACCATCAAAACCTTAGAGGAGAAAGCAGGAAAAAACCTCCCTGACCTCAGCCGCAGGAATTTTTTACTTGACACATCTCCAAAGACAAGGGAATTAAAAGCAAAAATGAACTATTGGGACCTCATGAAGATAAAAAGCTTCAGCACTGCAAAGGAAACAATCAACAAAGCTAAAATGAAACCAACGGAATGGAAAGAGATCTTGCAAATGACATATCAGACAAAGGGCTAGTATCCAAAATCTATAAAGAACTCACCAAAATCTACACCTGAGAAATAATCCACTGAAGAAATGGGCAGAAGACATGAATATACACGTCTCTAAAGAAGAAATCCAGATGGCCAACAGGCACATGAAAAGATGCTCAACCTCACTCCTCATCAGGGAAATACAAATCAAAACCACACTGAGATACCTCCTCACGCCAGTCAGAGTGGCTAAAATGAACAAATCAGGAGACCATAGATGCTGGAGAGGATGTGAAGAACATGAACCCTCTTGCACTGTTGGTGGGAATACAAACTGGTGCAGCCACTCTGGAAAACAGTGTGGAGGTTCCTCAAAAAATTAAAACTAGATCTACCCTATGACCCAGCAATAGCACTGCTAAGAATTTACCAAAGGGATACAGGAGTGCTGATGCAGAGGGACTCTTGTACCCCAATGTTCATAGCAGCACTTTTAACAATAGACAAATTATGGAAAGAGCCTAAATATCCTTTAACTGATGAATGGATAAAGAAATTTTGGTTTATATACACAATGGAATTCTACGTGGCAATGAAAGAATGAAATATGGCCTTTTGTAGCAACGTGGATGGAACTGAAGAGTGTTATGCTAAGTTAAAGAAGTCATACAGAGAAAGACAGATACCATGTTTTCACTCTTATGTGGATCCTGAGAAACTTAACAGAAGACCATGGTGGAGGGGAAGGGGAAAAAAAAGAGAGGGATGGAGGCAAACCATAAGACCCTTAAAAACTGAGAATAAACTGAAGGTTGATGGGGGGGTTGGAGGGAGAGGGTGGTGGGAGATGGGCATTGAGGAGGGCACCTGTTGGGATGAGTACCGGGTGTTGTATGGAAACTAATTTGATAATAAATTTCATATTAAAAATAGCTAAGTACAGAAGATCGCTAGTTAGGTTAAATTTGTTAGCACTCAATATGCTATCTGGGCTGGAAATACAAACATGGAAGTATGAGCACGTAGATGGTAGAAAAACAAAAGGGCGTATAGAATTGCCTGTTGATGGCACATTGAGAAAGAAGAAAAATAGATCAGAAATAGACTCTTGAGAGACACCAATCCAATCTTTAGGGATAGACTAAGGAAAGAAAGCCAGTAACAGGAATCAATAAAGAAACAAAGGCTCCTGGGTGGCTCAGCTGGTTGAGCTTCTGACTTAATTTCCACTCAGGTTGTGATCCCAGGGTCATGGGATTGAGCCCCACGCTGGGCTACGGGTTCAGCCTGTTTGAGACTCTCTCTCTCTCTCTCTCTTTCTCTCTTTCTCTCTCTCCTCCTGTCCCTCTCCCCTACTCCCATTCTCTCTCTCTAAAATAGAAAACCAAACAAAAACCAAAGAGTAACTACCCTTTCCATTTCTTTAGCTGCACACAAACCATCCATCAGATGTTGTGGTTGCTTCTGACCAATGTCACAAGTATATCGCTTCTTTCAGGAACTACTAATATCTGTAGCTATATGTACATCAGCTAACCACAAGGTCTTGTCACCAGTAGTGATAAGCTCCTTTTCATTTCTTCAATCCCAAACTCTACCTCATGTTCACTTCCTGCCTTCTCTGGAAAAACTCATGCTGTTGTTTTATCCTACACACTCTACTATTTATAATTTCCACTATATATGGCAGAATTTATTGTCACTACCTAAAAGAGAAATTGGCAACAATTACAAAACAGAATACTTGCTAGTCTTAGTAAATGTGATATTGAACTCACCTTGTTTTACTAAATGGGAATGGTCGCGACAGTCTTTCATAAGAAGAAAGCATACATCTTTGGGAATTAAGATAGGCAGGAGGAATGTAACAGAATAGCACACATATATTTCAGGTGTCAGACAAAAATCAATGAGGTCACCAGCTCAGAGACATAAGGACATGGCCCCTTTCAGTTGTTTAATTTCAGAGCAAAAATGTTCAAATCAATAACTGATGTCACTGGAGTTAGTGCGATCTTTTCTAATGTATGATATAAACATTGTTTTAAATTGGTGGAAAAACATTATTGATCAAATATTAGTTCAAATATTCTATACATTAGAATCCCCAAAATATTGTATCTATATCATTTAATAGCAAAATCTATTGAATATATTAATTTATCTGTGAGAAATTATCAAAGTCATTCCTGTCCACCAGTCACTAAAGACAAAAAAATTCAATTCCTAATTCCTTTCATTATATAACTGTATGTCTAGATGTACAGACAAGCAAATGCAATACCATGCATGCTATGTTTCATGTATAGGACAGAATGATGATATAGCACATAGAAAAATGTGAATACTATTTCTTAATTAAAAAAAGGAGATATTCTATTTGAAGCTTAAAACTAGAAGTACCTAATCATAGGGTAGGGTCCATGTCGTCTGCATCAATACACCTTGCTCACTTACTGTTCCTTTCAATGTCTCTATCATTCATACTATAACTTAGACCCTCCCGTGTATATCTTGATTTTGTACGTAGGGCTGATGGATTTCTAGTAGTAAGATTATATTTAAGTTTTTTTTTTTTTTAATTTTCTATCAACAGTTAATTGAGACTTAGTCGGTACAGGAAGTCACTGAATACATATTACATTTATTGGGAAAGTTCAGTAGGATCTCGAGGAGGCAGAATTATATTCATTTTGCCCACTTCATTTGGGAGACTCCAGGGAAGAAACTGAGAGTTTCCATATAACGAAAATTGAACCTCAGATACAGAATATATTCAAAGACCATAAAATTCAAATAAAAAACAAAACAAAATAAAATAAAATAATAAAAAAGGCAAAAGAAGGCACAATGCAACCTGAGGAAACCCCTAATTTGCACTGGGTCATTTTTTCAGTCTCTTTCAGCCAAATATTTGCTCTCATTTTTCTTTTCTCACATATGAGGAAATAAATTTAAATTTTTTTTTCAACATTTATTTATTTTTGGGACAGAGAGAGACAGAGCATGAATGGGGGAGGGGCAGAGAGAGAGGGAGACACAGAATCGGAAACAGGCTCCAGGCTCTGAGCCATCAGCCCAGAGCCTGACGCGGGGCTCGAACCCACTGACCGCGAGATCGTGACCTGGCTAAAGTCGGACGCTTAACCGACTGCGCCACCCAGGCGCCCCAAGAGGAAATAAATTTAAAAAGTGAGTTCCTCAAAGATTCTCATATTTGCTTTTCCTTTATTTCAACTTAATTATTTCCTCCTTGTTTTTGTTTTTTTTTTTTAAGTTTATTTATTTTGAGAGAGAGAGAAAGAGAGAGAGGAGGGGCAGAGAGAGAGAGGGAGAAAGAGAGAAACCCAAGCAGGATGCAGAGCTCAAACTCAAGAACCATGAGATCATGCCCTGAGCCAAAGTCGGAGGCTTAACACATTGAGCCACCCAGGTGCTCTTTCTCTTTGTTTTCTTGATTTTTTTTTTAAATATCGAGAAAGCTTGTATAATATACTTTATATCAGGACAACCATTGCCTACAAGTAATGCTATCCTGATCTTCATTTTCTCTACTCTTCACAGACCGGTCTCACAATAGAGGTAGAAGTATGGAAATAAATCCTTTTAGAAATGTCTTTGACCCAGGCAGAAGTTCATCATATCAGATTAGCTGTATGAGGCTGCCACATTACTGTTTTATATGTTAATAATGAGTTTTTACTAAAGTCAAAGAATGATTGGTACATCAAAACCAATAGCAGAAATGAAAATTAATTGATGATTTATATTATTTTTAGTTATAAAACCACATCATATTTAAAAAACTTAGTTGTTTCATGAA
Source organism: Herpailurus yagouaroundi (assembly GCF_014898765.1). Classification (NCBI taxonomy): domain Eukaryota; kingdom Metazoa; phylum Chordata; class Mammalia; order Carnivora; family Felidae; genus Herpailurus; species Herpailurus yagouaroundi. The sequence goes on from NW_024412394.1 coordinate 61,323,798, forward strand.
TATACATATATACTTATTTCACCAAGGGAATGTAGGATCTATGTTAGATTTTATGAAAATTGTTGCATATTGGAATCACCTGGAGAGCCTTAAGTAATGATAATCCCTGGGCCTCACCTATACTCTGATTAAATTGATCTTAACTAATTTATATTAATTTTCAAAATCTCTTAAAGCTATTTAGCAAAGATTGAGAAACACTGATCAAAATCATGTAAAACACATCTGACTAAGCTATGTATATAAAGATACATAAATTAAAGAAGTATGGGAAAGTTCACTATAATTCTATTTTATTGTGATGTTTTGCCAGAAACTTATACATCTCCAAGTCCTGTCTTCAACAATTCAACCTATTTCTCAAGGTACTAAAGAAACTCATATGCACTGGAGAAGACAACAAAAATTTACCCTTTATTATTATCCGGGGTTTTAGAAAACTAAGCCAAATTAAGTGAGAAAAACTAAAAAATGACAAGAAGAAAACAATAAAATTCCAAACTGAAAAATACAGAAAAACATAAAGGACATTAAAATCAGGTTATTTAAAAAGATCAACGAATTTGACAACAAGAAAGAATGAAAGAAAGAATATAACTAATTATATAGACAAAAGATAGTAAGTACAGATTATGAAAAACTCCATGCTTATAAATTCAACAAATTTGCTTAAATCAACTTACTTTCCTCCAAATCACAGCTAAGATAAAATATTAACACATACACACACACACACACACACACACACACACACACACACCCCTATATATCATGAAGAAATTTAGTTGAGTTAAAAATATTTTGTAAAACAAATATCTGGCCAATAATGCTTTCAATGGCAAATTCTGACGAACTTAATTTTTTTGTTTCCATCAGTTAAGCATCCAACTCATGATTTTGGCTCAGGTCATGATCTCATGGTTCCTGGTTCAACCCTCCACTGTTAGCACAGAGCCTGCTTGGGATTCTCTTTCCCTCTTTCTTTGGTCCTCCCCAGCTCATGGGTGCACTCTCTCTCTCAAAATAAATAAAAAAAAAAAGATTGAATATTTGTATACATTACAAAATAATCACCACAATAAGTCCTGTTAACATCTGTAACCATACATGCAAAAAAAAAAAAGTTTTTCTTGTGTGAGAACTTGTAGGATATACTCTCTTACTGACTTTCAAATGTGCAACATGGTATATTATTAACTTAGCATGCTGTATATTACATCTCCATTACTTATTTTATAACTGAAAATTTGTACCTTTTGGCCACCTTCAACATTTCAGCCTCTCTTTTATATCCCTCACCTCACTCACCCCTCATCCCCTACCTCTGGCAACCACCAATCTACTCTCCTATTTATGAGCTTGTTTTTTGTTTTTAGATTCCACAAATACATGAGATCATGTGATGTTTGCCTTTCTCTTATTCACTTATTTCTCGTAGTATAATGACCTCAAGGTCCATCTATGCTGTTGCAAATAGAAAAATTTTATTCTTTTTGTGGCTGAATAATATTCCATTATACATGTATATATACCACAGTTTCTTTATCCATTTATCTATCCATGGACACTTGGGCTGTTTCCATATCTTAGCTACTATAATGCAAAGATCATGAAAGTACATACATATTTTCAACTTATTGTTTTCATTTTCTTTAGATAAATAACCAGAGGTGCAATGCCATGTTGTGTGCAACAGAGAGTTATTCTTAAATTTAAAATCAGTTTGTGGATACATCATAGACTCTAAGACCATAGCATGAGCCTTAAGACATTAGATGACTAGGGAGCTTGGAGATTCTCATGATAAATGCTTATTTTCCAAATATCAGATAATACATTTGAGTGATTCAACACCAATTTATTGTACAACAGAAATGGTGTCTTTTGGTATAGCTCAGGCAATTATAAAGGGCAAAATTATATTATACAAATAGGTGTCCTAGACCCACCTGTTACCTCTCGCTATTGCATTGGTGTTGATCCCTCTCACCTTACAGATAGCTGCCTAAGACCAGATAGATATCAAAGAAAGAAAAATACTAGTTTCCATTTAATGGCTAGGTTAGCTCACTATATTGGTGTGAGCTAAGTACAGAGTGTTTCAACATTACCAGCCTAGAACCAAGGAATGGGAGTATTGATAGCTCCTCCCAGAAACACTCTGGGGAATTTAGCACCCACATTTATAACTCTATTAAAAATTTCTTTTTTATTTGATTTCTTGGTTTTGACTTCCTGGGGGAGAGCTTTTTTTACCTGGAAATATAGTAAGAGTTCAAGTAAAGCTGTATCTGTTGTCTGGTCACTTTGGGTTGTTTGTGGCGGGCAAAAAAAGTTGTTCTTACATTAGTAGGGATAGTTGACTTTAATGATCATGATGAAATACAGCTGCTGCCATAAAATCAAGACAAGGAAGAATATGGCTACAACTCAGGAGATTTACTGATGTGCTTGTCTATGCTTTCATATACGGAGATAACATAAAGAGAGAATCATAGGAAAAATGAACTGACAATAGCACAGTTATCTTGGAGATAAAGTCAAGAATTGAATATTCTACTTCATTCCCACTAAGAATTTCAATTTAATCTTTACACATTAAAAACTAAAATGGAATACCTTGAGGGTAAATAAAAAATACTGAGGCAGAGATATAAGGTATTTGAAGATTATTTCAGGATTGGGGATTATTGTGTACACACAGAAGAAAAATCTGAAGCAAAATCAATAGTCCATTTGAACATGTGTAGCATAAATAATTTAAACAAATTTAAAATGAATTGGCAAATTAAACAGATTCAGTTTTCAGATGGTCAACAAACTAAAGCAGCACTCTCCACGTTGTACAGCTTTTTTTAGGTACAAATGTGATTAATATATATATAAAGCCAAGTCAGTTAGGCTTCATTGAATTATTAGCTTTTGTCAGATACAGTGAAAAAGATTTTCCTTAGAACAACATTTAAAAATGTTAAGTCTCTTAGATTACTTTGTTTCTAAAAGATACAAGTATAAATTTATGCTCTAACATGTAAATTGTGTGGAAGTTAGCACTCCATCCTTACAACAAGATCAAGCTAAACAAAAAACCCTTTTATAGATCCAACAGAGAAATGAGGTCACAGGGCAAGCTGCTGCAACCAAAACTGGAGAGAAGGGCAGGTGTAGAGAATCACAGAGAATAACAACTTACCAGGAGCAAAAGCCCATAAGGAGTATCTTGAGAGTTAAAATCTTTTGGAATCCCAGTGTTAGGAGGGCCCCCACACCTTCACCTGGAGCTTCACCTCCAGGATTCGCACTAGCTTCTCACTGTGAAGAATGAAGAAAAAAATCCCTTAGTGCTTCCTAAATACTGCTTTGATTACTGTAGCTTTATTTGAAAAATAAATTTTGACTCTGAGGTTCAAATTTATTCTTCTTTTTGAAAAATGGTTATGACTATGGAAAAATGTTCATGGAAATTCAACATTTGATTTTCCATATACATATTAGAATCAACTTATAAATACATCCAAAACATATGGTGAGATTTTGATTGGAATTCCATTGGATCTACAGATCAAAATGAGGGAGATTAACACACTAGCAATATTGAATCTTTGAATCTGCAAACAAAGTTTTTTCCTCTATTTACCTAGTTGTTCTATTATTTCATTCATAATACTTGAAATTTTAATGTTTTTCCAATTTTATTGAGATATAACATTGTATAAAGTTTAAAGTGTACAACAAGATGATTTGATATATTGCAAAATGGTTACCACAATAAGTTTAGTTAACCTTAATTACTTCAAACACTTATAATTTTTTTCTTGTGGTGAAGATTTTTAAGATATAGTCTTTAGCAATTTTTCAATATACAATATTGTTACCTGTGTGGAATATGCTTAGGAATCCTCTGGGTTTACACCAATGGATTAACAAGGCATAAAGAAGTACAAAGCCATAGAATGCTCACACCTGAGTTTGAGTAAACAAGACCAGGACCCCAGAATAGGGAGGGGGTGCAAAGGCACCTAGAATAGAGAGGGGGCTTAGGCTTCCAATACAAAGGTATATGAAGTAAGCAAGATTAGGCATTCAGGGCGAAAACGCCCCCCAATTTAGTACTATAGCAGAAAGCTGCTTTCACAGGAAGGAAGGACCAAGTTAAGTAAGCAGGTAAATAGGGCTATAGACCGCTACACTGAGCTGCAGGTGAAGCTGCCCAGAGTGGAGATGATTAACAAAAGAAAAAGGTGCCTTGTTAACCCTGAGGTCACTTGTCCTACCTATCGCATCCCTAGGTTAGCTAAGATAAAGAGAGGTGCTGTCTCATGTCCGCTGTAAACAACCTTCTGCCGACTGCCTGGCACCAGGATTTTGTTTTGTATTAATCTAAACCCCTAACCCCAAATATCTTCAAGACCCCCTTTCCCTCATGTCCCCAAGTTAATGTTCACAGAGCCATTGTCTCTTTGTGCAGTCCATCGCCATGTTTGTAAGCCTTCTGATTCTAATAAAAACGGGGCAAGGACTCTTATTTGGGGCTCTTGTCTTTTCCCAGACATTAGCTATCTCTCACTTTTCATCCTGCGTCCTGCTCTCTTGCTGGCCAAGAGAGATCTTTAGTCTTAAAATCTATGACAGTTACCTATAATTTTCATATTGTACATTATATTCCCAAAATGTATTAATCTTACTGAAAGTTGTAACTTTTGACCACTTCACTCAATTCCCCTACCCTCCATCTCCCACTTTTGGCAACCACCATCCTGACCTTTGTTTCTGATTTTTTTTTACATTCCACATACAAGTGAGATCATTTGTCTTTCTCTGACTTATTTCATTTAGCTTGATGTTTTCAAGGTCCATCCATATTCTCAAAATGGTAGAATTTCCTTTTTTTAAATGGTTGAATAGTATACACATATAAATATATATCATATATGATATACAATATTTTGTAACACATTCTTTATCCATTCATCTGTTGATTAATTGAATGTTTGTTCTATGCTTTGCTTTTTTTTTTTTTTTTTTTTTTTTTTTTTACCAAAAGAGTGCTGGCAATACTTCTACAGATCTCTACAATAATGGTGGCAGATGAAAGTCTATATATACATCTTAATTAGTTTTTGTATTAAGCCTGAAACATTGATGTAGCTCATCAGTTATATGTAACTGGACTCAATGAACAATGCTTATTACAGCAATTGTTTCCTTTTGTATGTCATTTCGTTCATGGGCTTTACTTACATTGTTGTAAAATCTTGTGGTTTGTGAAACAGGAAAAGAAATCTTAAAATATTCCTATACAGTAGGAGTAGTATCATTTTTAGATGAAGAAATCAATGCTCAAGGAGGAAAAACTTTTGACAGCTTATAAAAATTGTGTATTGAAATTTATGAATAAACTGCTTCAAAATCTGTTTTTATCCATACTTATTCTATACCTTATGTAATAGTGCCCTATAAACATTATAATAAAAATGAAAATTGAATTACAACAGTAAATTTATAAAATTTATTAATATACAATTAACAATAAGACTATGTCCATATTATGAGTCATTTGGGGATATGCAGTTCTTAATGGATGAGAAATGGTTTAATCTATATATTAGAACACCATTCTATATATGAATATTGATCTCCAACATAATACATTTATATCAATTTCTATCAATGTGAACTATTTTATCACTGACAAATGACAGTCTATCTAGGGAATTAGTATTTAGGAGATAAAGATATAACTTTTTTAACCTTGCCTTCTTACTAGGAAAAGTAAAAATTAAAGTAAACTGTAATATTAAATGCTTTAGTGTTGAATAAATTTACTACTACAAAAAAGTAAAAATATTTTCCTAGAATTTTATTCTAAATATCCTTCTAAATTAAAAATATATTACTGTGCTAGATATCAAGCCCAGTCCCCAAGAAAAGCACTTAACAGTTTCACATTTCACTGACTAGTGTTTTATATAGTCGCTTTAAATCATACATAGCAGGGTATTTGGCATTACACAATTTTACCTTGGCTTGAGAATTAACCAACAGCTGAGAACTTTACCTGTAATCTCACTCAATATGATTTTAATGGACCAGCTCATGGTGAGAAAATGCCATCACAATTAAAATTAATCTTTTAGGTTTATGAATCCTTATAGAAACTGACTCAAGGAGGATATCAACTGAAGTTACAAAGAATACTTCAAACTTGAAATTGTCCAAAATACTCTGAATATGTGGCATCTTTTATGAACTTAGTGTATCATATTTTCTCTCAATACATAATAATCTTCCACTAAATATTATGTCTGTTTTAACAAGTGCTGTGGGCTAAAGGTTAATGCTCTTCCCTTGAAGAGAGTTATTTGTACTTTAAGGCTTTACTTCTAATCCTTTGTCTTTGCAAGATATTGCCACCATAGCATCAAACCAAACACAATGCCCTCTTTATGGAAGGTTTCTAGTATTAAAATCATTGAAGCAGATTCCAAACAATTTTTTCCTCACTGACATTTTATTTTATTTTTATTAAAAAAAATTTTTTAATGTTTTATCTATTTTTTTTAAATTTTTTTTTCAACATTTATTTATTTTTGGGACAGAGAGAGACAGAGCATGAACGGGGGAGGGGCAGAGAGGGAGGGAAACACAGAATCGGAAACAGGCTCCAGGCTCCGAGCCATCAGCCCAGAGCCCGACGCGGGGCTCGAACTCACGGACCGCGAGATCGTGACCTGGCTGAAGTCGGGCGCTCAACCGACTGCGCCACCCAGGCGCCCCATGTTTTATCTATTTTTAGAGAGATAGATAGAGCATGACTGGGGTAGGGGCAGAGAGAGAGGGAGACACAGAATCTGAAGCAGGTTCCAGGCTATGAGCTGTCAGCACAGAGCCGACATGGGGCTCGAACCCACGAAACATGAGATCATGACCTGAGCTCAAGTCGGACGCTCAACCGGCCCAAGCCTTGTATTAGGGATAAATTAAAGCAATAATAGCTGAACTTAGGAATTTGAATTCTGTGGATGTTTACCAAATTTTGTCTTTCATCACTTATGGTCCTTCCTCCGTATAGATACCTCTTATAAGTTCTGAGGAATTCAGAATTTAAAAAGCCACATTACATATAGCCATTTGCATTATGTTTAGGTAACGTTTGACATTTGGTAGTCTGATTCATAGAACAGGTTTCTTTGGAATGTGTTTCCCAAATCATATATTTTCTTTAAATTCTTGTATTTATTTTCTTTTCATAGGTAAAATCGAAAGAAAATAAAGAAATTAATCGTTCTCAGTTATAAGTGGTTAGTAATCAAATAAGGTGAAGTATTTAGGTGAAATGGCAGTGTTTGTGAGATAATATCCTATCTGGGGAGTAATGTAATGCCATGAGAATTTCCCGACTGTTTATCTCTGATTTCCAAGAGTACATGTAAAAATACTCTGAAAAATGTCTATATCATTACATTAGTGAAGCTTTGCTGAATAATATACCATAGTCTAATTTTGAAAGTAAAATATTATGATTCAAAATATTCTGAATTCATATTTTATTCATAGACATGATGGCACTATGAATTATTTATACATATCTGTTCAGATACATTTTTACTTTTTATTAACATACTCATAAAGTAGAAAGATTTCTCTCTTAAAAGAAGTTTTATCATATAAATGTGTACAAGGTATACACTTACTATTACAATTATAGTGAGATTACTAAAGTAAAAATGTAGCCTTGAAAAAAATATTTTGAAATTATATACTTATGTAAAATTATTTAAGTGGTTGAAGAAGTTCTTCAATATTTAAATGATAATCAGTTTTGTTCATTAAATGAAATATTGCATACATATAAGTATATATATCATGAAAAAATTCCATTGATATTATAGAATCAGAGTATAATGAATAAAACTAAAGAAATACTCATAAATATGAGGTGCTTGGGTGGCTCAATCGGTTGAGCATCTGACTTTGGCTCAGGTCACGATCTCATGGTTCTTGAGTTTGAGCCCCACATTGGGTTCTGTGCAGACAGCTCAGAGCCTGGACCCTGCTTCAGATTCTGTGTGTATGTGTCTCTATCTCTCTGTCCCTTCCCCTGCTCACTCTCTGTCTCCCTGTCTCTGTCTCTCTCTCAAAAATAAATAAACATTAAAAAAAAAAAAAAAAAAAGAAGCATTATCTTTGGAGTCAGTGGACCTGGTTTGAGTACTACTTCCCCTGGAGTCTTTGCTGTTTTTACCTTGGGAAATTAGTTAACCTCTAAGTCTTAGTTTCCTTATGCATGAAACGACAGAGATAATAGTATCTGTATCATAATTGTGATGGTTCAGTGGGAGTGCTCATTAAACCTTTAGCACGCAGGGCACCTGGATGGCTCAGTGGGTTAAGTGTACGACTTTGGCCCAGGTCATGATCTGATGGTTCCTGAGTTCCAGCTCTGACAGCTCAGAGCCTGGACCCGGCTTTGGATCCTCTGTCTCCCTCCCTCTATGCCCTTCTTCGCCTCATGCTCTCTCTTTCTCTCTCAAAAATAAAAACATTAAAAAAAAAGAAATACTCATGAATAGTAAATGATATTGTAAATTCTTGGCAAACAATGTCAATAAAGTCACAAAAATGTTTTGGAATGAGCAGGATTTGAAATGATTCACAAATATGTATAATGATGTGCTTGTCTTGGACATTATTAAATGCCATCTTGTGTTGCATACATATGTACTTCTTATTTATTAAAAATGTAAATTTATTTAAGCATTGTCAATATTGGGTAATATTTTATTATTTAGAGATGAATACATCTTTAACTTATACTGTTTATTAAAATTTTGAGTCTAAATTACATAACAGAGGAGAACCATCAGATATATGTTGTATTTAAATTTTTTCATTAGAGAAAATTATTTGTTAATAAAATATGTATTTAAATAATACATTAAATAAATTAAACAAGTAAATATATAATGAAATGCATAATTAAATACATACATGTTTAATAAGTTAAATATGTATGTATTTAATTTAATTAATAAATAGTACCTCATCCTTTCTCAATTTTCTAAACTTGGTTGTTGGGGGAGTTCAGTGGAAGAAGAAACTATACATTTTATCCTGTTAAACACAATAAAAATGTATAAAATAATACCATTTCTGTAAGTGAATTTAAGACATTTGGTAGTTCAGTTCTAATGACAAATATTAATTTACCAACTGTTTTATATAAGAAAGTCTCTTAACTATTCTATACATATTTCTTAACATTAAAACAAAAAGAAATTTGAATTTTCTACCATGATAAACATTGATATCTAAGAATAACTTTTTAAATTGTTACCCAAAATCTTTTTGTGTTCCTAAGTGTGTTAGTTTTATTATACCCAAAAATAAATTAAATCTGCATACCTAAAATAAGATTAAAGACAAAACGATACAGAATTCTTAAAATGTGGAGTTTTTAATTTTATAAACTACCAAACATGCAAATTGCTGTCAACTGTCTTTTTATATAAGACCTGTAAAAATAGTTTTTATAATTAAAGCCAAAAGTCCTCCTCTCCAGAACACGGATAAAACACTAAATTAAGACATGATCATTGCATTTAAAATCTGATGAATCAAATTTACACTTAATCTCACTTAATCTTCACGCGGGGCTGCACGGAGCAAGCCAAGGGCAAGAAGGGCAAGAGGCCTGGAATTGTGTGGCCACTTAAATAAGTGAAAAGCATAAAGATAAGAAAGCCTGGGAGAAGGTGACAGAAAGGAACGGGTCCACACCCTGTGGTGCTGTCCTTGCCTGAGCATGTGGGCTGGCCTCGGTGCTGAGCGACTACACGGAGGAGGTGAAGTCCTTAAGCCTCGGTTAACACACCAGGGTACTTGAACGCCTCCAGGGGGAATGAGATCTTGCACTTCGCAGGCCGCGCAAGCGCACCGGTTCCCCGACGCTTGCGCAGGAGCACCGTGCTGCTAGCAACCTGTCTGCCTACCGCGCGAAGCTGGCCTGAAGGGATCAGAAGGACACCATCTCACGGTCCCTGCGCATAACACTGCCGCCTTCTCCCATTTCCGGAATGAAGCCTTGCATCCGGTGTTCCTGAAGATGGCACAGGGCTGTTTCCCCACAGCCAGAGTCTGTGAGCGCCACGTCCCAGGGGCCTCAGCTCAGGCTCCCTGTCCCAAAGCACTGTGGGGCCTGGCCAGCCTCGCTGCAGACACCTGTGTCGCTCTAGTAGAAGACCAGTGTTCGCTGGTCAGCCAGGTCTTCGGGGTTGTTTACACGGAGTCCACCATAACTTTCTGGGCAGAGTACTGTTTTATTGGGCCTCGACACCCACCCACCGTCGGCCCCTTCCCAAACGACACTCTCCCACCAAAGTGGATGTAAAAGGTCCCTGTGAGGCTGGAACCAGCTCTTTCTCCTTCCCCGAGTGTACCCACGCAGGTTGCCTTTGGGCCTGGCCCTTGTGCAAGCAGGGGTCGCCTCCCGCCGTGACCATCCGTGAGCTCTCTGAGCACCGTGGCTGCTAAAGGGCTGCGCCGCTGGCATGCGAACTGGGTGCCGAGGCCCACGCCACGGGAATTCCAGTTCGGCGCTGCGCTGCTTCACAAGGTGCGCGGCGGGCCTCAGTTCCCGAGCTCAACATGAGGCAGCTCTCCAGGAACAGCTGCAAGCTCGGGCTGCTTCCCCTGCAGCCCTTCATCCCTGGGGACGACTACCTGCAGTCTGGGCATTTCCTGGAGACCATCTGGGCTAAGGACGGCTGCGGAATCGTCACGGTAAGAGCAAGGCTTGGGCGGCTCACATCCCCACCTGCACACCCTTACTTGTCTTGCCTTCTTGGGTAGAGGCTCCCTGGACCTCTGTGCTTCTGTTCTTTTCCTTTCCCCGGGCTCCGGCTGGGCGGGGGAATTGCGGGCATAGGTGGCCCTCTATTGTGAAGAAGCACGAATGTATTAAAAAACCGTATTATTAAGCAACATAAAATAGCTCACTTTATCATCATATTAAGGCTGCACTATACAGATATTTTCATTTTCTGCCGCATTGACTGAAATGTTCTTTCTCCTGACACCTCTTCATAGAAATTCTTTCTTATTACATCCTACATAAAATATTTTGCAAACAGCAAGGCTACATTTTTAATCCATTAGTTTGTTCAACAGGAATTAATTGAATGTAAGGATGGGTTCATTTAAAATAATTTTCTGATAGTCCCATAGATAATATCGCATAGATAATGTTGACTTTTTCATTGCCTAACAATTTAGATAGTGACTGTCAAAACTCTTTATTTCCAAGCTAACTGACAGGAAGTCAGTAAGATTCATAAAATGTAGAAGTTTTGATGAGATTAGGAAGGTGATGTTAGAGTAAAAGCTTCTTGGGTACATAAAAAAATATACTAGTTTAGACATTACATAAATTAATACATGAATAAGAGAAAGGTCCAAATCAGTTTTTTAAGTTTATTTATATATTTTGAGAGAGACAGAGAGACCGTGAGCAAGGGAGGGGCAGAGAGAGAGAGAGAGAGAGAGAGAGAGAGAGAGAAAGAGAGAGAATGAGAATCCCAAGCAGGCTCTGCAAGGTCAGTGCAGAGTGTCACATGGGGCTCAAACTCACAAACCACGAGACCATGACCTGAGCCAAAACTAAGAGCTGGATGCTTAACCATCTGAACCACATAGGTACCCTCAAACCAGTCTTTTAATCATGAAATAGTCCACCGTACTATGTAACTAAACATTTTATAATTGACTTCAGTCTATGATTGAGGCCAAAAGAAACTCACAGAATGGCAAAGGTATAAAGTTGATTTATTTTATTCACTGAGATTCCTTTCTAAATTAGAAAAATCGTGGTTATCATTAGCTAGGAGGAAAGGCTTTTTATGGACACTTTTATTAAAATCTACTAAGGATCTTTTTCCCGTCTAAAATCAAGCCAAATCTTTTTTTTTTTTTTTTTTTTTTTTTTTTTTTTAAAGAAGCAAAGCTGTTATTCCCTGTAGGTTCCCGTCCACAAAGGGCCTTCTGCACAGTGTTCTAAACCTTTCTGGAGGTGTGGAAGGTCATGGTTTGGGAGAAATGACAAATAAATGAAATTCCTACCAAAGCTGCATACTCTTATACCTTGACTGAAGTCCCCTAGAAAATTATATAAGTCATTATCCCCTCTATCTAGCACAGCATGTTCTTATTTTTATCTGTACCATTCACTTAGACCAGCAGTTCTCCAGATTGGCAAATTCTGAAGAGAGGGAAAGCTGAGAAAAAAGTCTTACTTCTTTCAATTTATCTATAATTGCCATTTCTTCTTCTGTTATTAGTTTCTATAGATATCTTCTGCTCTTGATACATTTCTGTGTTTGTAATAGAAATTTCTACTTCTATATGGTTTTGAATTAGGGAACTTGTTTCTCTAATACTGAAGTATTTCCTCTATAACTTCTGCTTTTATGTTGGCATTTCTAGCCATCTAAAGTATTGATTTTCAAAAATTTTTCTGTTCCTGTTAAGACATTCTACAATCCTTTCATTGACTAGAATGAGTCATGCAGAAAATAAATTTGAACAAAAGTATAATAGCTACCTGTGCTTCAATGCCATGACAAATAAAGCCATGGCCATAGATTATATAACTTCAGTTAATCCTAAAATGAGAGCTATGCATAGTAAGAGAGCTTGGATATGACCTTGTGTTTAGGTCAATACAAATTCATCATTAACTATTAGGAAAAATACTCAAAGGTCATAGTGAATGAATGATGACTGAATAACATCATGGGTCATTTAAAGAGGATAGCACACACCATAAGTTTATGTTAGTATGTCAAATTGAGTTGTTATTTAAAATTTTACTGTTACAAACTAATTTCTCAATTTTCTTCGTTGGAGATTTTTTAAATAATTAAAAAAAATTTTAATGTTTATTTATTTTTGAGAGAGAGAGACAGTGAGAGCAGAGGAGGGGCAGAGAGAGAGGGAGACACAGAATCTGAAGCAGGCTCCAGGCTCTGAGCTGTCAGCACAGAGCCCAAGGTGGGACTCGAATTCACAAACGGTGATATCATCACCTGAACTGAAGTCAGATGCTTAACCTGAGCCATCCAGGTGCCTCCAAATAATTTTTTATTTAGTAGTATTATTTTGGAATAACCACTAAGGTTTATTTAGGCCATTTTACTGTTAACATAAAAAATCAATACATCAAAAAATTTGAAGTACAATAAAAACAATTTCAAAAAAGAAGAAAATTCATATGCAGTACATAATAGTAAATTAAAAGTTGAACAAACATATGTAAGTAAAAATTAAAAAGTCAAATCATAAAAAAGCATGGTAAATAGCACATAGATAATATGCGCAATGTACAAACCTACTCTTAATGACTATATGCCTAAAGTTTTAAATACTTTTTTTTCTAAGACTTCTTATTTTATTCCATGCTTACATTTCAGCACTAATACAACAAAATCAAATGTTAGAATGACAACAGGATTTTTGACCATAAAGATTCACTATTTCACCATGATATTTTCTAATCAGAAGTCTTTGGAAATATTCAAACTATTCTAGATGGTAGCTGGAAGTTATCAAATTATAGAACCAAAAATTGTAGGCTGTCTTGTAAGTGATTTTAGATGTTGCTCTGTTTTTTGCCAGAAATAAATTACCTCTTCAGGGATCACATAGAATTAGTCAAAATTCAAATGCTGGAATGGTTCCCAATTAAGCTAACTTGCATGGCATTATAATACCCATATAGCTAATTGTATAAATATAAAAAATGATCTGTTTCTATGTGATTCCACGACCCTGGGATCATGATGCAAGCTGAAATCAAGAGTTGGACGTTTAACTGAGCCACCCAGATGCCCCTGAAATAAAGTTTTGTAATTGTATACACTTCAGGTGTATACTGTTTAAGAAAGCAGTGACTGAATAAAACTGAATAGAAAGGATGCAAATAAAAATACAATAACATATGAAGGAAAGTTATCTAATAAAAATAATTCAAAACAAAAATATCAATAGATACTAAAGTAGAACACCTATCAGGATCTGTGTCACATAAGAGTATTAATTCACTAAGTAATATAGCTTTCATGAGCTCCAAATTAGTGAAATAAGGACAAATATGAAAAATGCACAATCATAGAGGGAGATAACTTTAAGTGGATGACCAAACAACAAAACAAAAAACCTTCCAATTCAGGTATTTAATGCAAGAAACAGGCAAAAGCCAAATATGTATTTAATACAAAATGAAATCAAAACATACTTTGAAATGTTTAGAAACAAAGCGAATCATATTACAAAGCTTGTGTGGAAATTTACAGCTTCCAACTGATTATTGAATAATATGAAAAAATTGAAATAATTTATCAAAGACATCAACTTAAGAAGTTAGAAAAAAAAACAAAATAAGCCTTAATATTGAAGAAACGTATAAATCAATATATGAACATATATTAACATAAAGGAAAATCTCAGAATATAATTCATCAACAAAACCAAAATATTTTATCAGAAAATATATATAAATGAAATGGCTACATTGAAATTTGAATTAACTAATTAATAAAGAAGAGGGGAAAATTAATTTAGAAAAAAAGTAGATAACCTTAAGACCAAGATGTTTTAATATAAAACAATTATAAAAATTTCACATTAAAAATCTTAACTTTGGGGCGCCTGGGTGGCGCAGTCGGTTAAGCGTCCAACTTCAGCCAGGTCACGATCTCGCGGTCCGTGAGTTCGAGCCCCGCGTCGGGCTCTGGGCTGATGGCTCAGAGCCTGGAGCCTGTTTCTGATTCTGTGTCTCCCTCTCTCTGCCCCTCCCCCGTTCATGCTCTGCCTCTCTCTGTCGCAAAAATAAATAAACGTTGAAAAAAAAAATTAAAAAAAAAAAATCTTAACTTAGAGGGGCACCTGGGTGGCTCAGTCAGTTGGGTGTCTGATTGGACTTTTGATTTCTGCTCAGGTCCTGGGTTTGTAAATTCAAGCCCTGAGCCATCTGGCTCCATGCTGACAGTGCTGAGCCTGCTTGAGATTCTCTTTCTCCATCTCTCTTTGCCCCTTCCCCACTCACGTGTACACATTTTCTCAATCTCTCAAAATAAATAAATAAACTTAAAAAAATCTTAAGTAGATACAAAATGACTTAATTTGTGAAAAATATAAATTAAAAAATACCTCAAGAAGAAATAGCATATATGCATATATTAATAATTAATAACTTTACAAGAGCATTGAAAATAAAGAACTATCCAATACATAGATTTATGGTTTAGATTAAAGGAGCAAACCCAGGGGTGCCTGGGTGGCTCAGTCGGTTAAGCGGCGGACTTCAGCTCAGGTCATGATCTCCTGGTCTGTGAGTTCAAGCCCCGCATCGGGCTGTGTGCTGATGGCTCTGAGCCTGGAGCGTGTTTCAGATTCTGTGTCTCCCTCTCTCTGACCCTCCCCTGTTCATGCTCTGTCTCTCTCTGTCTCAAAAATAAATGTTAAAAAAATTAAAAAAAAAAAAAAGGAGCAAACCCAGATCTGTGACACCCCCAGGAACTGGAAGCAAAGGAACCCCATTACCACCCATAGAGGGAAGGCAAAAGGAATGTTGTTATTGAAACCTGGCAAAAACTCAGGTCTGAGAAATAGATCCTTTGCTACAAGTTGTGGCCATTGAAAGAGGAATGGAGCCTGCTAAATTTGCAGCCCTAAAGGAAAGAATCAGGGAAATAAATATATTTGGTTCTCCTGTCAGTTTATTCCAATAGCAGATGAACAGAAGCCATGGTGCAAGGAGACAGAGTCAAGCAATCAATAGAAGTCTGCCTTTCTAGCCCTAGGACAGGGAATGGAAAGGTAGAACAGTTTCTGAAGTGGCAAATGAAGAATAAGTTGTCCAATTATATCAAAGTGGTCCAGTTAACCTTCACATATTGATAGGATCAACCTTGGATGTGACATGTTCTTTCAAAGCCCTGTTTGTATTCATTGGATCATATGTTGTTTTTTATTTTTACAGTTGTATTTATGAGAAGGATTATCCAATAGTTGAGTCAATTTATGTTAGTTTCTTTTTTATTTTTTTATTTTAGAGAGAGAGAGAGAGAGAGAGAATGAGTGGAAAAAAGGGACAGAGAGAGAGAGAGAGAGAGAGAATCTTAAGCAGGCTCCACACTCAGCGTGGAGCTCAATGCAGAGCTGGATCCCATGACCCTGGGATGATGACCTCAGCCCAAATCAAGTCAGATGCTCAACCAACTGAGCCACCCAGACACCCATGTTAGTTTCTTCTTTGTATAGCTTTTGATATTCATTTTTTCTTATATATACTGGTTTTCTTATGCATATAATTTTGAATTGTTGCCAGGTAGCTCAGTCTTAAACTATAATAGTGATAATTACTACCCTTGTTTATAATTATGAATATGTTTAGCTTTTCAACATTGAATATTATGTGCCCTATCAATTTCAAGTAGATAGCTTTCAATAGCTATCAATAGAGTTTCAATAGGGTAAGCCATTTTTTTCTACTGGTAATTTGATGAAATTGTTTTGTATTTGAATTAAATAATGCTTTTAAATGTTAGAATTATATATAAAATGAAATCCATCAATATAGGTACATTGGAATATTATTATGATAACCTGATCCTAAATAGGAACTGTACATTCAGTGGATTCAATGAAAAATGTTAGTAATTGTCAGCCATTAAATGTAAGTCAGCAAGATGACATAATAGGAGATTCCCTGCTGGTTCCCTCCACAGCAATAATAATTTGGCTGCTATCCATGGACAAAAGTGCTTTCGTAGGAGTGTTGGGATCTAGGTAGGAGGTTGTGAAACCCCAATGAAACCCAAGACTGAGGTGAGCCATTTTGAGAAGGCAGACCCAGGTGGCAGATTCACTGATGGTAGTTCTGGCTGTAGACCCAGAAGACTCATCCCTGTTTGGCTTTGGTTTTGTCACTAGCACCACCCACAAAGGGACCTGGGAGGAGTCATGCATGTATGTGCCACAGGAAACAGACCCAGACTCATTTCACAAGGCCAGAATTACCCTATACCAGATCTTCATAAGCACACTACACGAAAACTATAGTCCAATATCCTTGGTGGACATAGATGCAAAAAACCTCAACAAAATATGAGCAAACCGAAGTCAACAGCACATATAAGGATCTACAGAACAATCTAGTGAGATTTTCCAGAGTTGTAGGAATGCAAATAAATAAGTTGATAAACTGCATCAACGGAATGAAAGATAAAATCATATGATCGTCTCAATTGATACAGAAAACTATTTTGACAAAATTCAACATCCTTCCATGATAAAAACTCTCAACAAATTAGGTGTAGAAGGAATGTTCTCTTTGTGTAAGGACAAGGAAGTTTCTTTCTTTTTGTCTCATGATATTGAGTAATTATTTCTTTTATTGGCCAGAACCAGGTCATACACTTCCTGAAACAATCACTGTGAACAGGATAATAGAATATAATGGTGAGTTTAAGATAGTCATGGCCTATCCTTAGAGGTCAAGGTGGAGTAAACCCCTCCAAACTTTATGGATGAGAATGGGGAGGGGTGAATTTGCAAATGTAAAATTAAGATATTTTTGGACAAAAAAATACAGAAGTGAAAGCTATGAAGGACACTAAGTCACTTTCATCATACTTTTTCTAAGCTCATCATATCCAAGTCTCCCCAACTATAGTTCCTCAGTTTCTTTAAAATACTAATGCTCATTCTCCATTTCTCTTTATGATTGGCCTTCCTTTTTATTTTTTTATTTATTTTTTTTTTTAAATTTTTTTTAACATTTTTATTTATTTTTGAGACAGAGAGAGACAAAGCATGAATGGGGGAGGGTCAGAGAGAGGGAGACACAGAATCTGAAACAGGCTCCAGGCTCTGAGCTGTCAGCACAGAGCCCAACGCGGGGCTCGAACTCACGGACCGCGAGATCATGACCTGAGCCAAAGTCAGCCGCTTAACCGACTGAGCCACCCAGGCACCCCTGGCCTTCCTTTTTAGTTGTCATAATCTCAGAGAGGGCTTCCATATTCATTCTGTACTAACACCATGAATTATTAACAGAAGCTTGTATTGTTTCCTATAAACCATATGTCATAGTTTGCACAATTGTAAATTAACTCCACATCAGGCTTAAGTAAAAAGGTGTACACATACTTCTTTCTTGTTTTTTTTTTTCCTACGAGAATAGGAATATTTCCTGTTAGAATATTTCCTACTAGAAAATATATTCCATGAGAGTAGGAACTTTGTCAATTTTTTTCACTACTAGAATTCCAGGACCAGATACAGTGTCAGATACATAGGAGGGAACCAGCTGATGATACTTTATGTCTTTTGTGTGACTACAACAATTATAGAATATTGATATCTATAATTAACTATGGTGGAGTGAAGTGTAGAACTCATGTAAATCCATATTCTGGGAAAAGAAGAGTGACCAGAAGATATAGTTCATGAATACTAAAAACCTAAAAGTCAAGCAAGGAGACCAGATTCACAAATATAAAACAATTGGGAAATAATGCAAGGTGATACACAATCAGGTAGATTTGTGTACGTGAATATATTGATACTGGAATGTGTCTTACTGAATATTATCTAGTACAACCTCCACATTAAATAATTAAGAAAATGCACAAAAGCAGTAAATGACTTGACTTTATCCAGAATATACTTTGCAATTAGGAGTTCCTGTTGCAGAAAAGTCTTAATAATATAGTACGCAGATTAATTACAGGAATAGGCTGTTCATGTAGTAATCCATTTCAACTATAGGTATAGATACATATTGATAGATACATATTGAGTCAATTCAGTTTATATCTGGTGATACCAATTATTATATTTAGAGAAAATCATATAAAACTATTTTTATTACACAATTTACAGATACGTTAGTCCTTTTAGTAAAACATCCCATATATGTAAGTACTTTAGTGTATACATATATGCTTCTGTGTTTTTCTGGGTGGATTAAATCAATTTGATACCTTTATTTTAGCACAACCTCTATTACTCCATTTTAGCCACAGAATGTTTTCTTACCCTGTCAATTAAAATTAGACCAAAATATGATTCATCTAACTCAAATCAAATTCACCTGAATCTCTGAAGATACTAAACTAAGAAATCTGATATTCAAAATCTATTTATTTTAATATGAGATTGACCCTAAGAGTCGCTACCTTAAATGTGTTAGCTATCCATTCTCCTGAGAATAAGAGGGGCCAGAGGAGTTGCTGATAATCATGGTCCTGTTCTAATATACTCCATGCTATTGCTCTGTTTGACATTCCAGCTTTGTTTCCCACTTCCCCCCAAAATTATCCTTACATCAAAACCAGGTCAGTTTGATCGTTTTCCACAAACTCAGTATGGTCATTTCTGTCCCAGTTTCTCTTTGCCAAGGGTCACTTTCTCCATGATTTTTTTTTCTTTCTGTTTTTCTTTCCTTATTGGCTGCTGCTCTCACTAGCAATTTTCAGTATTCTTTTCTCTAGGTACAATCTATGCAGTTGTATTCAATTTTCATATACAGAACAAATGTCTCCGTTGAAACTGAAGTGTTACAGCCATAGTGATCAATTGTGTATTTCAGAGTCATTCAAAGTTACAGAAAATAATTTATACTATAAACTCTTGCCTTCTTAAAGAATGGCTCACCAATGCTTTTTTGTAGCCCAAGGGTACCTTTGTATTAAACACAAACTTCCAATACCTATAGCATCAAGTTCTCTAACTGATCATTCCTCTAAAACAGGGCTACATTTCAAATTGCCGTTTTAACAGAGGATTAAGATAAAAGGAGAATGAGAATAAAAGTTCCATATACAACAATTCTTTTTCCAACTACTTTGCTTGCTAAGCTTACCTTCCTAAGATTGTAGGCCTCCAGGGCAAGGGCTTGTCTTCTTTATGTCTTTTGTGTGACTACAACAAATGATAAATAATAACCAGTCTCACACATTGTAGCAGCATAGTGCATTTCAACAGTATAGGTTAAGTTTTTTTTTCAATATGTACACTTGACTTCATCCAGAATATACTCCCCTATCAATTTTTTTTTCTGCTGTCTGTCTTGTAACAAGCTATGTGGTAAAGTCAGGTAAATTTCTTTTTACAAGGACCTGATGTGATAACCTAAGAATTTGCAACAAAAACATGGCGGGGGGGGGGGTTCCTCTTTTTAATTCCATTAGAATTCATTTATAGAGAAAAAAATACTTCCTTCTCATTTTCTTGGTTTAAAAAAATCCAGATTTCCTTCAACATATAAGTAAATTTGTAATTTGCATGGAATACACATATAGACTTTCAACATTTTACTCTATGTTAATTTAGAAAGTGCTGGTAAGGAATATGACCAGCACAAATTAGGGAACTGGTTATGGTAGAGTTTTATATTTATAGGTATTCTTAACTTTCTTTATGCCTCATCTACCATTAGTGTTAATAATTGGCTGAAGAAAAAGAGAAACTTCATAAACAAAGTCATGTGGCTATCAGGTACACAAGGAAAAACTACTTATAATATATATTGATAATAAATAGCTTAGAAAGATAGACGGAAGGAGTAAATAGTAATCCATCTGAATTGTGTGCTTCTCCTATAACCCCTTAGTTATAATGGATATACATTAATAAATAGATACTAATTTCAACACAAAAAATAGATGAAGATCATTTTAATACTGTCACCATTGCATTATCATTTGGTTTCCCTTTTATGATTTGTTCTCTTACAAATACTTTCTAACTATTTACCTATCCATTTATCATCTAATCATGTCTCTGAGTCATACATTAAACTGGGGAAAACAGTCTGCACTTGAATGAAATAGGCAGATCAGAAATGTCCGTCTTAGATTTTGTCATTGTATATATTTATATTGTCATGAAATTCTTAGTTTTTATAACATAGTTGAAATATTTTACATGAAATATTTGAAACATACTGTTCAAGATTTTGTGAGATATATATCTCAAGAAGTTTAACATCTGAGACATGTCCTTCTATCTAGGCCAATAATAATTTAGAAAAAAAAAACAATTTCATAAGTGTGGCTTTAAAATTAGATATTTCCCATCACCCAGTTTTATCTGAATTCAGAAAATTATATTTTTCTGTTCATTAGTGGGACATAATGAATGACAAAATGTACTGAAATTTATTTATTGTATTCTCATTTTTTAAAAAAATGTTTATTTTTGAGAGAGAGAAGAGCATGAGTGGGGAGGGACAGAGGGAGAGGGGGAAAGAGGATATGAGAGCCCAGTGAGGGCTCAAACTCACAAACCATGAGACCATGACCTGAGCTGATGTCAGATCCTTAGCAGACTGAGCCACCCAGGTGCCGTGTATTCTCATTTCTTGAATAATCACTCTATTGTTCAGTGCATTTACAATATATTCTATTTAATATTGTTTTCCCCCTATTTTGGCTCATTATCACTTAGCTTGTTTTTAAAATGCTTTGCTTCAAAAACAAAGTAATACTGGTATACTGAAAAACAATAAACTGCTAAGGGTGTTGTGTGTTTATTTTTGATTCTCAGAAGGCCATAGAAAGGTCTCCTTGTAGGAAAGCTACAGCTGTGGATTGTACTATGCAGTTGTGAATCAAAGAGCACCAGAAAACCACACTGCAAACAAACCAATCAACAGTCATATTCTACTGTGCTGTTCTGATTTGATGACATTCTGCAACATGTGTTGTTTATTCCTTTCTGGCTTCTCTTTTTATTTTTTATTTATTTTATGTTTTAGTGAAGCATTTTTACCCACAATGCCAAACAAATTATGTGCACAAAGAAAATAAAGCGAAAATCTGATGCTAGAAACTACAACGCAGGCTTCCCAAGGCTTAAGTTGCCTTCAAGGAAACGCTTGAAGAAATGGACCATATGTATTAACACACAATTAGGAATGATGGAATCATTTGGTATTATTGATGGCAATATGAATTGTATTGCAGCTGGAGAGACATGTCCCTCATTTGTAGGAATGGTTACTTGAACAAACTATGGGCAGGAATATGTTGTGATGAAAGAATTTGAAGAAAATAGAATGATTTCCAGGATAAAAGCTTGGGATGAAAATGCTGAATAAAACTGACTCCATTAGCAGTACAATTTCCAGGAATGGATGCTGATACTACGACAGATTTTTTTTTTTTTTTGATGTTCAAACAGACTGATAAGTGTAGGCTTCACAAATGTTAATTTCACATTCATTATTGAAAGAGTTGGTGAAAGGTAGAGATGTATGTAGATACCCTAGAGATGTGCCATATTAGATATGTATGTATGTATGTTTATATTTGGGGTCATTTAAGTCAAATCTTCAATAGTTTAAATTAAAGTTCTAGGTGTAGTCATTGAGAGTGTAAATGATAATTCAGTGCTTTTCTGATTAAATTCTCATTCTACGAATTGGTATACAATTATATTCTGATCATTAACTGAAATTTAAGAAAATGACTTTAGCTTGTCTTTATGGTAGGGTTTGTTGACCCAAACTATTTGATTCCTACCACTTTTATTTAAATTGACAACCCAAGTTTGGGATGAGGCAAAGACTGGCTGAAGGCTTATTTCTGATTCGTGAGTTTCTATTTTGATGCAAGGGCAAAACTTTTCTCAGGAGGGAGAGAAAGAAAGAGATTACAATAATTCAGGTGAAGTTACTGATTTCTCAACATCAGAACTAGATTGCTCTAAAAGGCATTTTTAAGTATATGGTTAAAACTATTATGCTAATTTACAGTTAAAAGATGAGAGGAAAAGCACTAAAAAAAAATTTTTATGTTTATTTTTGATAGAGAGACAGAGCACAAGTGGGGGAGGGGTAGAGAGCAAAGGTGATACAGAATCCGAAGCAGGCTCAAGGTTCCGAGCTGTCAGCACAGCTCACAAACTGTGAGATCATGACCTGAGCCGAAGTTGGACACTTAACCAACTGAGCCACCCAGCAGCCCCAAAAATTTTTCAATAGATCAGCTTGATTAACCTCATTAAGAGAAACCTCTTAATGGAAATTACTATCATATCTTGTTTGCAGCTATAAAATTTCTAGGTAAGTCAGGCTCTTTCACATTTCTGCTCAGAAGTATGGCCTTTGAATAGCAAATATTACCAAATCCAATAATGACTAAAATCCTATAAAATTTGCCTTCAAAACAGATGTTGAATGCTATGCACCTCACTACCTTGATGACAAACCATCAGGAAAAGTATGTGCCTATTCTTAGTATGACTATAAAAATAACTTCCTTACTGGCCACAAATCCTCTCTTCTTGACTATCTGTTAATCACTTAACAAGCTGTTCATGTTCAAAGAGTCTAACTTTCATTGACAATTCTTGTACTATAAATTTTAGTGTAATAGCATTACTCTTAGGGGAAATTCCAAGGCTCTTCCTTTTATCTCAGCATTTATTTCTCTATTTTTTTCCCTTCTTAACGTATACTCACAGTTGTAGGGATTTGAATGAGATCTTTTCACACACCATTCCCCTTACTGGAATAATTGCTTCTCTCCCAACTATCCACTCTTTCTTTAGTTAACTCATGATCATACTTTATGTCTGAGTTGAAATGGAATTTCTCAATGACCTTGTTCCCCAAAACTCACAGTACCATACATTCCATTTTATCACTCATCACAATATTAAAGAATGAATTACAGTTAACCCTTGAACAAGGCAGGTGTTAGGGGTGCTGACCCCCCACACAGTCAAAAATTTACATATAACTTTTGACTCACCCCCCAAACTTAATTACTATTAGCCTACTATTGACTGGAAGCCTTATCAATAACATAAATATTTGATTAGCATGTGTTTCATATATTATATGTATTATATGCTGTATTCCTACAAAAAAGAATCTAGACAAAAGAAAATGTTATTAAGAAAATCATAAGGAAGAGAAATATGTTTATATTACTGGAAAATTTGCATATAATTGGACCAACACAGTTCAAATCCATGTTGTTCAAGTGTCACGTGTACTTGTGTAACTATTGTTAATTAAAATATATTTTCCTTTTGGACTACATTCTCTTTTTCTCTTCTTTCCACCCTGTATGTGTGTGTATATTTTCTTATGTGCTGAGGAGATTATATATATAGTATACTATGTATACTGCGAGGTACATGGTCACGTTATTGGCACTTAAGTGTTTGTTGAGTAAATAAATTAGTAATATTGAGCACTCACTGTAGACAGAAAGTACAAGAATCTTAATACTTTATGTTTTATATTGGTAGAGAATAACACAGATGAAATTTTGGAGTTTTGAGAAAATTCATTGTAATAGAAATTTCCTGAGATAATTTCACAATATAGAGGCATAATAGGGAAAGCTGTGTTAATTTCCTATCTTTTTTTTATTGAAAAGGAATTATAAAATTAATGATAATAGTCATAACGTATTCAGTGTTAAACTGAACCATACAATGCACGTGTTCCTGTGTATATCATCTTTGATTTGGTTTGTTCAGATATTCCTGAAAAATAAAAGTTCCTACACTTCTAGAAAAAGATGGATTGCCTTATGATACAAGTAGCAATACAAACCAGTTTTAAGGCTGTTTATTCAATAAGCAAAAACTTTCCTTACTGAGGATACTTTTCCATACTGACCAATCAGTTCCAGCTCCTCATTTATCAGACTTACTCCAGTAGATATACTTCTGAGCGCCAACCAATTAGGAGTTAGCAACCAGCAACCAATTAGTCTTACCTGAGTAATCATGCTTCTAAAGATTATATCATCCTTCTGTTGCTTTTGAAAGTCTACCAATCCCCAAGTCTTACACTTCCTAAAAAAATTGTATAAGATGAGCAATCTGGTCTACCTAGATTCAGAGAGACTATACTTAAATGGCATTACTCTTCCTTAATATAATAAGCAATAAATTTAGCTTCATCTTTTTATTTCAGATGTTGAGTAGTACTCTCATTATCCTTTGACTCTCCTATGCCACCTATTATTATATTCATTTTACAGAAAAGAAAAATGAGGATCAGAAGAGATAAGTGACTTAATTGAAGTTGCAGAGATAATAATGTGTCACTATTGGAACATTGACCATACTAACTCTAAATATAATTCTTTAATCATAGTATGTTCATATGGGCATGCCTTTGATAAATGCACTTTATCTAGGATTTTTTAAAAAAATAATATCGTCATCAAGTCATTTAAAAGCTTGAATAGCAACAAAACAGAGGAAGATACAGAATAGAGGGAAATAACAAGAAAACATAAAAATATGAGGTGTGCCTCAGTAGCTCAGTTGGTTAAGCATCTGACTCCTGGTTTCAGTTCAGGTCATGATCTGATGGTTTGGGCCCTGCGTCAGCCTCTGCAATGATAAAGCAGAGCCTGCTTGGGAGTCGTTCCCTCTCTCTCTCTCTGCCCCTTCCCTCTGCCCCTCCTCACACTTTCTTTCTCTCAACATAGATAAATGAACTCTAAAATAAATAAATAAGTAAATGAAAACCATAAGATATTGAAATTAGAAATAAGTATACCCACCATAAAAATGAATATAAAGAATTAAGCTTATAAACTAAAAGTGAAATACTTTCAGTTTTTCCTAAGTAACATATGCGACCAAAAATACTTATAAAAGACAAACTTGGGGCACCTGGGTGGCTTCAGTTGGTTAAGCATCCAATTTTGGCTCAGGTCATTATCTCACAGTTCGTGAATTCAAGCCCTGCTTTGAGCTCTGTGCTGACAGCTCAGAGCATGGAGCCTATTTCAGATTCTGTGTCTGTGTCTCTCTACCCCTCCCTGCCCCTCTCTCTCTCTCAAAATAAATAAATAAATATTAAATAATATTAAAATAAATAATTTAAATAATATTAAAATAAATAAATATTAAAAAGAAAAAAAAAAGACAGACTTGATGGGTTAAATAGATGATGAGGATTAAGGTGGGCACTTGTGTATGGAAGTGTTGGATCACTATATTGTACACCTGAAACTAATACGATATAGTATGTTAACTAATTGGAATTTAAATAGAAAAAATGGCAAAATAGGTATAGTTGTTGGACAGAATGAAAGAAAAAAAATTAAAATATATAAAATTGAACAAATAAAATTCAAATGAATATTAATTGGAGATCATTAGACAATTTGTGTTGATATAAGTTACAAATCTCAATAAATAGTTATGAATATGAAAATTCAAAACATCACCAAAATATTTTTAAATCTTAGAAAACTGAAGAAACATATTTAAGAAATTTTTATATGCTAATATGTGTGAAAATTGTACATTATTAACTGATACTTTAATATGATATGCTTTCTGTAAATTATAAAGGAAAGAAAAAGGCATCTAGACAATATTTTTTACATAAGATAATGTGAGGGGCACCTGGGTGGCTCAGTCAGTTAAGAGTCTGACTGACTCTTGATTCAGCACAGGTCATGATCTCACGGTTTCTGAGACCCAGCCCCACATCAGGCTTTGTGCTGACAGTGCAGAGCTTGCTTAGGATTCTCTCTCTTACTCTCTCTTCTTCTTAAGGTAAATAAACATTTAAATTTTTTTAAATGGGATTTTAATAAATTTTTATTGGATAAATAGGGTTTTTTTTCTACTCCATACACAATTCCAATAAAAGAAGACTGAATGTATATAAGAAAAGAATAAATCTGCAAGGATAGATGTATGAAGCAAACCAAGATGACTACAGATAAGAAATGTTAACCAAGTTTGCAACAAAAAAAAAAAATAGATGAACAAATAGCAAATGATACAGGGTTTATGTATATCTTCCACCTGACAAGGCCCTGAGTGGCTAGAGGATAGTCCAAGAATCTTACAGATTCCTTCCTCAGAATCCCTAAAAATGCATTGGATTTAGGGCCAATGCACCATTCTGAAAATCTAAGTGCAAGAGAGAGATGCTGGAAAAGGACTGTTTCAAAGTGTACGAAGAGAATTGATAAACCCTGTCACTAGCAAACCAACGGAATGCCTTCCTCCACTCCTGTTGAAAAGAAGTTTACTTCTTAGGAAGGGATAATCAGAGAAATTCTGTCGTGGGGCCTACTAAATCCTGATGAAGATGAGAAGAGGTGCCTTATTTCATGAAACTCCTTTTTTTACACCTCAAACTCACTAAACACATTAGGCCAAACTCAGAGTTTGTCCAGTCCAAGAGGAAAAACCTACAGATAGAGATTTTGGTATAGATGGAGATGAGAATGGCTCCTCCCTTTCAAGAGGCCTGATCTTATTGTGTACAGTAGATTTAAAGACCTGTCAGTTGACAAACTCTATTCATACATCTGAGCTTTCTATCAGCTTTCTATGCTAATTTATAAGAATGAAAAAAATAATTTCAAAGAATCATCTGCTGTTGAAGGAACACCTCAAAAAAAGATTAAAACAGCAATAAAAAGGATGCAGAACTCCTTTGAATAACGTATGATAAGTATGGTCCTGCATATATCTGGATAATAAGAGTAATTATATTATTAGAGACCTTACAGCACTGATTAAAACATACCTTTTATACCACACCAAAAGAGAAAGTTCATCAGTGTATCTTATATTTTCATACTGCATGAAAAATTCATTGCATAGATTACAGTCATTAAGGCCTATTGGACTGAAGTCTCAAGAAAACATTTTCCCATTTTGACAAGTTCATGTTATTCATTATTGAATGATGTATCAGGATGTTTCTGTCAGGTTTGCTAGCAACATGTATTATTCTCATTTGCAGTCAATAACTTGACTGGCGGGCAACTCCCAGAGAGAGAGAGAGAGAGAGTAGGGATATTTAACTGCTTGTTTTGCCATGATACGTCATTTAACTTCATCTTTCAAGCTTTTAAAATATGTCACAGCACATAAAATGCCACAGAACAGTGGTTCATAATTAGCTTCCTATTTCCTTTTATTATTTTTGTTTTTATGAGAGGTAGTATTTCTTGTTACAGTATGTCATCCCAATACCTTGTAACTTGTTTAAGATTTTAAAAAGTGTTTTCTACTTTAAGAGAGGGAGAGTGGGTGAGGTATATTTTCAACATAAGTAATAATCTCCAGACCCCAGAAATATCTTCCTGTAATTGACAAATGTTAAGTCATAACATTTATTTCCAATATTCATTAAAGTCATGGTATTGTTAGGAAAAAACCTTTTTACAGATTTCACATATTGTTATAATGCAATGGGTGAATTGTGGTATTATTTCATTTTGCTTCCTCCATCTCTAACTTTGAACTCCACACTGAAAAGTTGATATTTTGAAAACCAGATTAAAGTATTTTTCTTTAGGAATTTAATATAAAAAATGCAGTGTGCAAAATTTATTGCTTATAGGTCTGGGTTGATCACAGTTAATGGAGGCTTGGATTTCCATTAGAGGAATATATTATAAATTAAACTGCTTTGAATCATTTATATCTTAGTTCATTGAGAAAATCTTACTACAAAGTTTGAAGACACTCAGATGCAGATAGAAGGTATGCATAAGCCAGTAAATATAAGGGTATAAATGAAAATGCATTGAGTTAGTAATATCTTAGATTTTCCATCAGTGCAACCTTAATATAAATCATCATCCTTGTTCATCTACATGACTAATGTCTCACCTGTGTCCTATCTTGGCCCCCTGTAGACCACCTTTCATGAGCAGTCATTTTTCTAATAGTTATAAGATCATATTACTTCTTTCTTCGGACTTACCAATGGATTTCTGTTACAAATTAAGTAATAACTTTCCTTAATAATTTCCCATGGACTGCAAGGTCATACATGAAATGGATCTGGTTTCCATCTTTCATCCTCTCCCGTAGGCATTAACACATGTAGTTTGACCTTCATTTTGCTCTTATTTCACAATTTTTCTATTTGTCCTTCTTTCTGCGTGGCTTTTTTCTTCGATCTTAGTATGTTTCCTTCAGCTTCATATTTCAGGTCACAATATACATGCCCCTGCTGTGAAGCTATACAATAGCTAATGAACTCTGTTGAAGCAAATCTACAACCTTGTGTACTGCTGTTATCAGCCAGTAGCTCATGGAGCGTCACTGTTGTCTTTCTTCTGTTCATGAAATCTCATGTGAGTAAAATTAACAGACAGAACCTAAATGATATCCTGAATCCTAACACCAAAGAGGTAAGTATAGTGTTTTAGCTTTGCAACTTCTCCTGCTGGAAAGAGAGAAATGAAAGCTGAAAGAGTCAATCCAAATCATATTGATATAGATAGGTATATTTCATAGTTAGGTAGATTGACATATATTGTGGAATACTATAAAAAAAATAATGATGCTTGGCTATACACAAGGCTCTCATTTTTTTTTCAATATATGAAATTTATTGTCAAATTGGTTTCCATACAACACCCAGTGCTCATCCCAAAAGGTGCCCTCCTCAATACCCATCACCCACCCTCCCCTCCCTCCCACCCCCATCAACCCTCAGTTTGTTCTCAGTTTTTAACAGTCGCTTATGCTTTGGCTCTCTCCCACTCTAACCTCTTTTTTTTTCCTTCCCCTCCCCCATGGGTTTCTGTTAAGTTTCTCAGGATCCACATAAGAGTTAAGCCATATGGTAACTGTCTTTCTCTGTATGGCTTATTCACTTAGCATCACACTCTCCAGTTCCATCCACGTTGCTACAAAGGGCCATATTTCGTTCTTTCTCATTGCCACGTAGTACTCCATTGTGTATACAAACCATAATTTCTTTATCCATTCATCAGTTGATGGACATTTAGGCTCTTTCCATAATTTGGCTATTGTTGAGAGTGCTGCTATAAACATTGGGGTACAAGTGTCCCTATGCATCAGTACTCCTGTATCCCTTGGGTAAATTCCTAGCGGTGCTACTGCTGGGTCATAGGGTAGGTCTATTTTTTAATTTTCTGAGGAACCTCCACACTGTTTTCCAGAGTGGCTGACCAATTTGCATTCCCACCAACAGTGCAAGAGGGTTCCCGTTTCTCCACGTCCTCGCCAGCATCTATAGTCTCCTGATTTGTTCATTTTGGCCACTCTGACTGGTGTGAGGTGATACCTGAGTGTGGTTTTGATTTGTATTTCCCTGATAAGAAGCGACTGTGAACATCTTTTCATGTGCCTGTTGGCCATCCGGATGTATTCTTTAAAGAAGTGTCTATTCATGTTTTCTGCCCATTTCTTCACTGGGTTATTTGTTTTTCGGGTGTGGAGTTTGGTGAGCTCTTTATAGATTTTGGATACTAGCCCTTTGTCCGATATGTCATTTGCAAATATCTTTTCCCATTCCGTTGGTTGCCTTTTAATTTTGTTGGTTGTTTCCTTTGCTGTGCAGAAGCTTTTAATCTTCATAAGGTCCCAGTAATTCATTTTTGCTTTAATTGCCTTGCCATTGGGGATGTGTCGAATAAGAGATTGCTACGGCTGAGGTCAGAGAGGTCTTTTCCTGCTTTCTCCTCTAGGGTTTTGATGGTTTCCTGTCTCACATTCAGGTCCTTTATCCATTCTGAGTTTGTTTTTGTGAATGGTGTGAGAAAGTGGTCTAGTTTCCATCTTCTGCATGTTGCTGTCCAGTTCTCCCAGCACCATTTGTTAAAGAGACTGTCTTTTTTCCACTGGATGTTCTTTCCTGCTTTGTCAAAGATGAGTTGGCCATACGTTTGTGGGTCTAGTTCTGGGGTTTCTATTCTATTCCATTGGTCGATGTGTCTGTTTTTGTGCCAATACCATGCTGTCTTGATGATGACAGCTTTGAAGTAGAGGCTAAAGTCTGGGATTGTGATGCCTCCTGCTTTGGTCTTCTTCAAAATTACTTTGGCTATTCGGGGCCTTTTGTGGTTCCATATGAATTTTAGAATTGCTTGTTCTAGTTTTGAGAAGAATGCTGGTGCAATTTTGATTGGGATTGCATTGAATGTGTAGATAGCTTTGGGTAGTATTGACATTTTGACAATATTTATTCTTCCAATCCATGAGCAGGGAATGTCTTTCCATTTCTTTATATCTTCTTCAATTACCTTCATAAGCTTTCTATAGTTTTCAGTATACAGAACTTTTACATCTTTGGTTAGATTTATTCCTAGGTATTTTATGCTTCTTGGTACAATTGTGAATGGGATCAGTTTCTTTATTTGTCTTTCTGTTGCTTCATTGTTAGTGTATAAGAATGCAACTGATTTCTGTACATTGATTTTGTATCCTGCAACTTTACTGAATTCATGTATCAGTTCTAGCAGACTTCTGGTGGAGTCTATCGGATTTTCCATGTATAATAGCATGTCATCTGCAAAAAGCGAAAGCTTGACTTCATCTTTGCCAATTTTGATGCCTTTGATTTCCTTTTGTTGTCTGATTGCTGATGCTAGATCTTCCAACACTATGTTAAACAACAACGGTGAGAGTGGGCATCCCTGTCGTGTTCCTGATCTCAGGGAAAAAGCTCTCAGTTTTTCCCCGTTGAGGATGATGTTAGCTGTGGGCTTTTCATAAATGGCTTTTATGATCTTTAAGTATGTTCCTTCTATCCCGACTTTCTCAAGGGTTTTTATTAAGAAAGGGTGCTGGATTTTGTCAAAGGCCTTTTCTGCATCGATTGACAGGATCATATGGTTTTTCTCTTTTTTTTTGTTAATGTGATGTATCACGTTGATTGATTTGCGAATGTTGAACCAGCCCTGCATCCCAGGAATGAATCCCACTTGATCATGGTGAATAATTCTTTTTATATGCTGTTGAATTCGATTTGCTAGTATCTTATTGAGAATTTTTACATCCATATTCATCAGGGATATTGGTCTGTAGTTCTCTTTTTTTCCTGGGTCTCTGTCTGGTTTAGGAATCAAATAATACTGGCTTCATAGAATGAGTCTGGAAGTTTTCCTTCCCTTTCTATTTTTTGGAATAGCTTGAGATGGATAGGTATTATCTCTGCTTTAAACGTCTGGTAGAACTCCCCTGGGAAGCCATCTGGTCCTGTACTCTTATTTGTTGGGAGATTTTTGGTACCGATTCAATTTCTTCGCTGTTGATGGGTCTGTTCAAGCTTTGTCTTTCCTCCCGATTGAGTTTTGGAAGCGTGTGGGTGTTTAGGAATTTGTCCATTTCTTCCAGGTTGTCCAGTTTGTTGGCATATAATTTTTCATAGTATTCCCTGAAAATTGTTTGTATCTCTGAGGGATTGGTTGTAATAATTCCATTTTCATTCATGATTTTATCTATTTGGGTCATCTCCCTTTTCTTTTTGAGAAGCCTGGCTAGAGGTTTGTCAATTTTGTTTATTTTTTCAAAAAACCATCTCTTGGTTTCATTGATCTGCTCTACAGTTTTTTTAGATTTTATATTGTTTATTTCTGCTCTGATCTTTATTATTTCTCTTCTTCTGCTGGGTTTAGGCTGCCTTTGCTGTTCTGCTTCTATTTCCTTTAGGTGTGCTGTTAGATTTTGTATTTGGGATTTTTCTTGTTTCTTGAGATAGGCCTGGATTGCAATGTATTTTCCTCTCAGGTCTGCCTTCGCTGCGTCCCAAAGCATTTGGATTGTTGTATTTTCATTTTCATTTGTTTCCATATATTTTTTAATTTCTTCTCTAATTGCCTGGTTGACCCACTCATTCGTTAGTAGGGTGTTCTTTAACCTCCATGCTTTTGGAGGTTTTCTAGACTTTTTCCTGTGGTTGATTTCAAGCTTCATAGCATTGTGGTCAGAAAGTATGCATGGTATAATTTCAATTCTTGTATACTTATGAAGGGCTGTTTTGTGACCCAGTATATGATCTATCGTGGAGAATGTTCCATGTGCACTCGAGAAGACAGTATATTCTGTTGCTTTGGGATGCAGAGTTCTAAATAGATCTGTCAAGTCCATCTGATCCAAAATGTCATTCAGGGCCCTTGTTTCTTTATTGACCGTGTGTCTAGATGATCTATCCATTTCTGTAAGTGGAGTGTTAAAGTCCCCTGCAATTACCACATTCTTATCAATAAGGTTGCTTATGTTTGTGATTAATTGTTTTATATATTTGGGGGCTCCTGTATTCGGCGCATAGACATTTATAATTGTTAGTTCTTCCTGATGGATAGACCCTGTAATTATTACATAATGCCCTTCTTCATCTCTTGTTACAACCTTTAATTTAAAGTCTAGTTTGTCTGATATAAGTATGGCTACTCCAGCTTTCTTTTGGCTTCCAGTAGCATGATAAATAGTTCTCCGTCCCCTCACTCTCAATCTGAAGGTGTTCTCAGATCTAAAATGAATCTCTTGTAGACAGCAAATAAATGGGTCTTGTTTTTTTATCCATTCTGATACCCTATGTCTTTTGGTTGGTGCTTTTAGTCCATTTACATTCAGTGTTATTATAGAAAGATGTGGGTTTACAGTCATTGTGATGTCTGTATGTTTTATGCTTATAGCGATGTCTCTGGTACTTTGTCTCACAGGATCCCCCTTGTAGGGCTGGTTTAGTGGTGACAAATTCCTTCAGTTTTTGTTTGTTTGGGAAGACCTTTATCTCTCCTTCTATTCTAAATGACAGGCTTGCTGGATAAAGGATTCTCGGCTGCATATTTTTTCTGTCTAGCACACTGAAAATCTCGTGCCAATTCTTTCTGGCCTGCCAAGTTTCAAAAGAGAGATCAGTCACGAGTCTTATAGGTCTCCCTTTATAAGTTAGGGCACGTTTATCCCTTGTTGCTTTCTGAATTTTCTCTTTATCCTTGTATTTTGTCAGTTTCACTATGATATGTCATGCAGAAGATTGATTCAAGTTACGTCTGAAGGGAGTTTTGTGTGCCTCTTGGATTTCAGTGCCTTTTTCCTTCCCCAGTTCAGGGAAGTTCTCAGCTATTATTTCTTCAAGTACCCCTTCAGCACCTTTCCCTCTCTCTTCCTCCTCTGGGATACCAATTATGCGTATATTATTTCTTTTTAGTGTATCACTTAGTTCTCTAATTTTCCCCTCATACTCCTGGATTTTTTTTATCTCTCTTTTTCTCAGCTTCCTCTTTTTCCATAACTTTATCTTCTAGTTCACCTATTCTCTCCTTTGCCTCTTCAATTCCAAGCCGTCATCGTTTCCATTTTATTTTGCATTTCGTTTAAAGCATTTTTCAGCTCCTGGTGACTGTTCCTTAGTCCCTTGATCTCTGTAGCAAGAGATTCTCTGCTGTCCTCTATACTGTTTTCAAGTCCGGCGATTAATTTTATGACTATTATTCTAAATTCACTCTCTGAATATTATTTAAATCCTTTTTGATCAGTTCATTGGCTGTTGTTATTTCCTGGAGATTCTTCTGAGGGGAATTCTTCCGTTTGGTCATTTTGGATAGTCCCTGGAGTGGTGCGGACCTGCAGGGCTCTTCCCCTGTGCTGTGGTGTATAACTTGAGTTGGTGGTCGGGGCCGCAGTCAGACCTGATGTCTGCCCCCAGCCCACCACTGGGGCCACAGTCAGACTGGTGTGTGCCTTTTCTTCCCCTCTCCTAGGGGCGGGATTCACTGTGGGTTGGCGTGGCCCGTCTGGGCTACTTGCACACTGCCAGGCTTGTGGTGCTGGGGATCTGGCGTATTAGCTGGGGTGGGTAGGCAAGGTGCACGGGGCAGGAGGGGCAGGCTTAGCTCGTTTCTCCTTAGGTGATCCACTTCAGGAGGGGCCCTGTGGCAGCTGGAGGGAGTCAGACTGGCTGCTGGAGGGGTGGCTCTGCAGAAGCACAGCGTTGGGTGTTTGCGTGGAGCAAGTAAGTTCCCTGGCAGGAACTGGTTCCCTTTGGGATTTTGGGTGGGGGATGGGCGAGGGAGATGGCACTGGTGAGCGCCTTTACTTCCCGCCAAACTGAGCTCTGTCATCCCGGGGCTCAGCAACTCTCCCTCCCTTTGGCCTCCAGCCTTCCCGCTTGCCGAGCAGAGCTGTTAGCTTATAACCTTCCAGATGTCAGGTCCTGCTTGCTGTGGGAACACAGTCAGTCTGGCCCCTCCGCTTTTGCAGCCTGACTCAGGGGCTCTGCTTGGCTGGCAGGCTGCCCCTCTGCCCCGGCTCCCTCCCGTAGTCCGTGCAGCGCGCACCGCCTCTCTGCCCTTCCTACCCTCTTCTGTGGGCCTCTCGTCTGTGCTTGGCTCTGGTTCTGCTAGCTTCTGGTGGTTTTCTGGGTTAGTTAGGCAGGTGTAGGTGGAATTTAAGTGATCAGCAGAATGCGAGGTGAGCCCAGCGTCCTCCTAAGCTGCCATCTTCCCTACCTCCTACCAACACAAGGCTCTTAAAGACCAGGCCTATAGGAATCCTAGGAATATATTCAGGACAGTTGCTCCTTATTGGGTTCAGAAAGAGGTGGGTGATTGCTTTTCTGCATGACAAATTGCATTTTGTTTGCATTTTCAGAAGTACCCAAGGAGGATAAAACTCATCATCTGAATACTAGACAAAAATCTATTTTACTGGGATACCTTTGCCACTATTTCACTATATAAATGTTCCTAAACATTCTTTAAGATATTCTTGAGCTTCTCTTTTTTTTGAGGCATGCAGACGCCTAAGTAAACCCCTACAAAGATGTCTGTATATATCTCAGAAGTGCTCTCAAGGATTTAGGACATTTTAGTCATTCATTTAATCATTTCCTTTAACAGATTTTTATTGAGTGCTCAACTTGACTGAGACACTGTGCTGGGCACTGGGCACAGTCCATCAGTAAAACAGAAGAGTGAACTAACAAATTATATTCTGTAAGGTTAATGCCATTCCCTATATTTGCAGAAACAAGTAAATGAGCTATCACATTTAATGGGGATCAGGGAGATATGGGCAGGGAAAGAAATAGTCAACTTAGCTCAAGGACTTAAAGTTTACCTAGGAAGAATTAATATGAGATGTAATATTTATGTCTTTAATTTTACATCAGTCCTTAATGCATAGATTTCATTATGTGATTAGATGAATGCACTTGTGTTTGGATGGTGGGCAGTGATGTGTTATATGGGTTCAGGGAAGGAAAAAAGCTGTTAAATTTCCCTAAGTTAATGTTAGTAAGTGATCTTTGGAAGGATATGATCCACAATATTTTTTCTCAACTTTAAACTGGTCTATGTAAACTTATACCTTGTTATCTCCTCTCCAGATACCTATTCCTGATCAGTTTCTTTGTCTCTCTCGTCACCTGTGTAATCTTCTGCATTAAAATCCTTCTTTTCTAAACACTCAGAGTGGTTTATGTTTTAATAGTTGGGTCCTGACTGATATGGGCTCCAAAGTATTTGTACTGCCTTTCCATTTATGTATGCTGTCAGGGTTCAGCAGTTTGTCTCTGAGGAAATATAGCTGAACACAGTGCATAATAACATAGCTGTACTTACTATCAGCTGCAAACTGTGAAAGCTTTGACATAGAACCCCACTCTGTACTTCAAAACATCTGGGTGTTTATTGATTCCAGCTGTGAAGAATACATTGCGTCTCTGGCTCTTCATATGACCAGATGTGGACAATCAGTGTACAGACCGGGTATTGACTGATATATCAAATCTTCAATTGTTTCAGCATGACAGATAAGAACATGCCACATTAGATTATATCAAGACTTGAATTACAGCTTAGTAATTATGAAATCTACTTGGATAGCCTGTGGAAGCTCCGTTGTAGGTCTGGCAGAGCTGGAACACAACAGAATGAAGGTCTTGGTCCTGCTGTAGTTTTATCAGGAGGGTGAGCAATAGTGATGATCTTGATGCTAATTGTGTGTGGATAGCCTAGGGAAATCCTAGTGAAACTATGGCAGCTATTTATAAATACAGATATATTTTGTGGAGATGCTGTGTCTGCATTTCTGCTATAATGTGTTTAAGGATTGGGTTCCATATTTAACAACATACAGGTTGTCAAGTGTCTACCTCTGGCCAAATTGCTTGCCCCGTCCTTGAACCCTGGACTACTAAAGGGTACCTGAAACCCATGCAGACATTGACTTGTATTCAAATTACTGTACCCTTTCAGTCTTGCTTTTCTCAAACCAAGTACTTGCTAATGCATCTTCCTCATGAACCTGTTTCACAATAGGTTATCTCTCTGTATTTTGGACCCTAACTCTGAATACTTTTTCACTTCCCGCTATTGTCCGTAGTGTCCAGCTATAAACATGATTATGGAATAATGAACCCTGCCATATAATGTTATAATAAATGAACACATCTCTTTACTTTGAATAAGAGGAAATTTCATAAAAAGTTTATTATTTGTCATAAATAATAGACTTTATTTATATTACCTCTACCATGAAACCTCTCTATCGGAGAACTATAACCCTGTTTGGTTAGCAAGATTTTAAATACAATATCCTTTCAACACACATGATGGCAGTTTTCAGCATATCATTTAAATAAACAAAGCATTTGATTCTCAAGTGTTTTGTTTTATGAAATTTTTATTAATTAGTGTTTGTCTTCTTAAGGAAGAATTGGCACTTTTTATCTTATATATTGTTTTTATTCTCAAAGTGGAGTCATATTATTTGTTTGGGGAATTTATTCTGCTCAACTTCAGTTGGACACCCTAGCCAGCATAGCTCTATGGCAGTGTCCTGTATTCCATTAGGATCTATCTTCCTCCAATTATGGAAATCATGCAGTGGCCCGTCTCTCTTCTAATCCTAGCTTCTTATTGTTGGTCATGAGCCATTTTATAAATGGCTGCTGCATTCTATGGAGGAAAATAAGCTTTAGTTCAGAACAAATCAGTGTTCCAGGTGTTACATAGTCACTGATATTTCCTATATTCTACCTTCCCTTAGCTAGTTTCCTGAAGCATTCCTGTTTTTATTTTCTCTTTCAAACATATTAAGATTTGATAAATAAATCGATAGAAATATATCTGCTAAGCATAGTAAGGGCTACATAAGTGAAGAATAGTGATAATAAACACAAAATAAAAACATGGTAATACATATCACCTAGCAAATTAATAAGTATTAAGTAATAATCATAATTGCCAGTCATAATAATGATATAGGA
This sequence comes from Herpailurus yagouaroundi, assembly GCF_014898765.1. Classification (NCBI taxonomy): domain Eukaryota; kingdom Metazoa; phylum Chordata; class Mammalia; order Carnivora; family Felidae; genus Herpailurus; species Herpailurus yagouaroundi. Next base: position 61,361,845 of record NW_024412394.1, read on the forward strand.
GTAAACTGATTGTTGATATACCTATACATTTAAAAAAGATCCTTTCTGAAAACCTTCCAAAAATCTGCATAAAATATTTTAGGGGCACCTGGGTGGCTCAGTTGATTAAGTGTCCAACTTTGGCTCAGGTCATGATCTCACGGTTCATGGGTTTGAGCCCTACATTGGGCTCTCTGCTGTCAGCATAGAACCAGCTTCAGATTCTCTGCCTCCCGCCCCTCCCCCACTCTCATTCCCCCCCTCTCTCTCTCTCTCTGTCTCTCAATCTCTCTCAAAAATAAATAAACATTTAAAAAATAAGTTATTTAAAATGTCCAAATCCTTATTAAAACCATATTAAAACATTTTAAGAAACACATAGTGGCACATAGTCAAATATATTGACAATAGCAAACCTATGAACTTCTGTAATGTTCGAATTAAAGTAATGTCCAAGTAACCTAAAGCTGAACAACTCAAAGTGTGGTGCTCAGATACGCAGCATGGATGTTATCTGGGATCACTCTACTCGAGACCCACTGAATCAGAATCTAGAGATGGGGCCCAGAATTCTGTGCTTTAATAAGATTTCTTGGAGACTCTTACACATGTTAAATTTGAGAAGCATTAAACTACAGTACATCTTAAAAAATAACCACCTACCAAAATTAAGTAGTGAATCAATGTGTTTTACAAAGTCTATGCTGTACGTGCTACGAAGTAGTATGGTCCTGAGTTTGTAAAGAGACAAATGTATGCATAGAAAATCTTGGAAAAAATGGTGTTTCAGATGTATGTGGAAAAGATGGGTACCTCAATCCAAGAGAAAAAAAAAATCTTATTTTGTAACAAAACAGCTTACAAAGTATTCTGACAAGTAGAGTTAATGTAAAATTTACAAAAAAAAAAAAAAGGTAATAAGAACTAGGAGGAAATACACTTGTCATGAATTTGCCTTTACACACCCACACTCATACATACATGCACAGAAAGGAAGAAGCCAATATAGCAGACCCTGATAAGATATGATTGAGCCAAAATACAGGTTTATATCATTCCATTCTGAAAACTCACTTTAAAATCATAGCAGTATAAATGAAAAGGAAAAGGAAAGAAGCTGATTATGAAGGAGAGAGATAAAAGAAAGGAGCCATAAAACTGATTAAGCCCCTGCTAAACATAGCTTAATGCAGATAATGACTATAAAATCTGGACCCCTTCAAAAATGGGTCCATATGAAGGATACGACACAGGTGAGTTTCTCATTTTTATGGTTTTTTGTTCTTGAGGCTTGTCTTTCTTCCTGCAGTGTGGTGAAGAGTACATTATAAAAAGCAGTTTTTCTAGTTTGAAGAGCTAGACATTAGAGTTTGGAGAAGCACAGCACTAAAATGTGAAGAAGTAAAACTCAGAAAGGAAGGAGTCACAGAAGGTGAACCCTAAGCCTTGTGCAAAATTATCTTTAGTCACTGGGTGAGTATAGAATTCTGTATGAAGCAAACATATCTTTCACAAATGAAGGCAAAATAAAGATCCCTGAAGAGTAAAAATAAATAAATAAAAACTAAGAATTTGTCATTAGCAGATATAAAGTATAAGAAATGTTAAAGGAAGTTCTTCAGGTGAAGATAAGTGATACCATACAGAAAATCTAATCTTCCAAAAATAAAACAAATGATTAGGAATGGTAAATACTATTAATGCACTGTATCAATAATATAAGGAATAAACATCAGTTTTACACTAGTGTTTTATGAACATGCAGGAGGAAGAAGGAACACTTCTCAATTCACTTTGGCCAAATCTGACATAATACTTCCAAAAAATAGAAATTAAAAAAAATAAATAAACAAATAAAGTACGAATGAATATTCCTTATGGCCGTGCAATACATTCAGTAACTTTTTTTTATATTTATTTTTGAGAGAGAAAGAGAGAGAGAAATCACAGGTAGGGGAAGGGCAGAGAGAGAGAGAGAGAAAGAGATACACCCACGTACACACAATTGGAAGCAGGCTCCAGGCTCTGAGCTGTTAGCACAGAGCTTGATGGCTCAAACTCATGAACTGTGAGATCATGACCTGAGCCGAAGTCAGATGCCTAACCGACTGAGTCACCCACGTGCCCCTACATTCAGTAACTTATTAGCAAATCAAATCCTTATGTGGTAGGAAAATGACATTTTTCTCAGAGATGCAAAGTTAATTTAACATCCAAAGAACAAAATTTATAATTTACTAAATTTGCACAGTAAAGGAGAAAGCTTATACAATCATTTCCATACATGGAGAGAAAACATTTGACAGAATTTCATATCCATTCACAATAAAACACTCAATATGATAAAGGGTATATACCAAAACTCTGCAGCTGACATCAGAATTAATGACAAAAATACCAAAAGCTTTCCCCCTAAGATCAGTAGTAGTATCGCAAGGGTGCCACTTGTACTCAACTTTTTATTAGAGCTTCAAAAAAACTGCAGTAAGGCAATAAAAAGAAATGGAAGGCATAAAGATTGAAAAGGAAGAATTAAAATTATCTTAACTTAGAGATGACATCATTATACAAACAAAAAAAATCTTAAGTAACCTATAAAATTACAAGCATACCTTGGAGATATTACAGGTTTGGTTCCAGATCATTGCAACTAAGTGAATATTTGCGATAAGGCAAGTGAAATGAAATTGTTGATTTCCTAGTGCATACAAAAGTTATGTTTACACTGCACTATAATCTGTTAAGTGTACAATAGTATTTTGTCAAAAAACACAATGTATTTACCTCAATTTAAAATTACTCTGGAGTCTCCAGGGGGCTCAGTCTGTTGAGCATCCAACTCTGACTTGATTTCAGCTCAGGACATGATCTTGAGATTTGTGAGTTCTAGGCCTGTGTTGGGCTGTGCACTAACAGTGTGGTGCCTGCTTGTGATTCCCTTAGGATTCTCTCTCTCTCTTTCTGTCTCTGCCCTTATCACCCCTCAAAAATAAATAAACATTTAAAAAATAAAATTATTTATTGCTAAAAAATGCTAATCAACATCTGAGCCTTCAATAAGTCATAATCTTTTTGCTGGTGAAGTGTCTTGCCTTAAAGTTGATAATTTCTGACTGATCAGGGTATTGGTTGCTAAAAGTTGGGGTGGTTATGGCAATTTCTTAAAAGAAGACACAATGAAGTTCGCCACATCAATTGATTTTTCCTTTCATGAACGAATTTTCTGTAGCAAGTGATAGTGTTTGATGGTATTTTATCTACAGTATAACTCCTTTCAAAATTGGAGTCAGTCCTCTGAAAACTGCCACTGCTTTGTCAATTATGTATATATCATATTTTAAATCTTATTTCAGCTGCCTTCACAGCATCGTTATCAGCAGTAAATTCTACCTCAAAAAACAGTTTATTTAGTCATCTGTAAGAGGCATAACTTCATCCCTTAAAATTTGATCACAACATTGCAGCAATCAGTCCCATTTTCCGGCTCTGCTTCTAATTCTAGTTCTCTTGCTATTTCCACCCCATCTGCAGTCACTTCCTCCACTGGCAGCTTGAAGCCCTTTGAGTCATCCATGAGGGTCTTCTTCAAACTCCTGTAAATGTGGATATTTTGACCTCTTTCCATGAATTGTGAATGATCATAATGGCTTTTAGAATGGTAAATTCTTACAAGAAGGCTTTCAATTTATCTTGCTCAGATCCACAGGGGAATCACTGTCTATGGCAGCAATAGTCATATGAGGTATATTACTTGAATAATAAGACCTAAAAGATAAAATTACTCTTTGATCCATGGGCTGCAGGATGGATGTTGTATTAACAGACATGAAAACAACATTGATCACATTGTATATCTCCATCAGAGGTCTTGACTGACCAGATGCGTTGTCATTAAACAGTAATGTTTTGAAAGAAATCTTTTTTTTTTAAGTGCTAGGTCTCAACAGTCGGCTTCAAATATTCAGAAAACCATATTGTAAACAGATGTGCTGTCATTCAGGCTTTGTTTTTCCATTTTTAGAGCACAGACAGAATAGACTTAGCATAATTCCTAAGAACCCTAGGAGTTTTAGAATGGTAAATGAGCAGTGACTTCAACTTAAAGTCACCAGCAGCATTAGCCCCAAACAAGAGAATTGGCCTGCCCTTTGAAGCTTTGGAGCCAGGCATTGGCTTCTCCTAGCTATAAAAGTCCTAGATGGCATCATCTTCCTATAGAAGGCTGTTTTGTCCATATTGAAAATCTGTTGTTTAGCGTAGCCGCCTTTATTAATTATCTTAGATCGTCTGGATAATTTGTTGTAGTTTCTGCATCTGCACTTGCTGCTTCACCTTGCACTCTGTTGTTATGGAGACAGTCAATGTCTTTCCTTAAACCTCATGAACCAACCTCTCCTAGCTTTCAAACTTCTTCTGTAGCTTCATCACCTGCTTCAGGCTTTGCAGAATTGAAGAGAGTTAAGGCTTTTCTCTGGATTAGGCATTGGGTTAAAGAAATGTTGTGACTGATTTGATCTTCTATCAAAACCGCTAAAACTTTCTCCATGTCAGCAATAAGTCTGTTTGGCTTTGTTATCATTTGTGTGTTCATTGGACTAGCACTTTTTCCTTCAAGAACTTTACCTCTGCATTCACAACTTGGCTGTTTGATTTAAGAGGCCTAGATTTTGGCTCATCTCAGTTTTCCACATACCTTCCTCGCTAAGCTTCATCATTTCTATCTTTTGACTTATAGTGAGAGATGTGTAACTTCACTTGAACACTTAAAGGCCACTGCAGAGTTATTCATTGGCCTAATTTTAATATTGTTGTACATCATGGAATAGAGAGTAGACCAAGAAGGAGAGAGGGGAACAGCCAGTTGGCGAAGCAGTCAGAAGACTAAGTTTGCTGTCTGCCCAGAACAATTACAATTGTAACATCAAAGATCACTGATTATAGATCACCATAACAAAGTTAATAATAATTAGAAATTTTGAAATATTTTGAGAATTAGTAAAATGTGACACAGACATGAAGTGAGTAAATGCTGTTGGAAAAATGATGCCAGTAGACTTGCATGATGCAAGATTGTCACAAACCTTCAATTTGTTAAAAGCACAATATCTGAGAAGTTCAATAAATCAAAGTATGTCTACATTAGAACTAATATGTGAATTTAGCAAGATTGTAGAATGGAGGTCTACATTAAAAATGTAAATTTATATATACTATCAGTAAGTGATTGTAAAGTAAAATATATTATAGTACCATCAAATCCCAAAATAGAAATAAATTTAACAAGAGATGTTCACAACTTATACACTGAAAGTTATAAAACATTGCTGATAGAAACTGGGTAAAACCTAAATAAATAAATGGAAAGATATATCATGATCACAGATCAGAAGGCTCAATATTGTTAAGATGTCAGTTTGCTGAAATTGATTTACAGATTCAATGTATTACCCAGAGGCTTTTTAAAGAAACTGACATACTGAGCCTAAATTTTATGTGATATGCAAAGGAAGTAGAAGAGACAAACAATATTAAGAAAGAAACAAAGTTGGATGAATTTACCACCTGATTTCAAGACTTACCATAAATCTTCAGTGAAAAAGACAACATGATATTGGCATAAGGAATGACAAATATATGAGTGGAACAAGATAGGCCATAAATAGACCAGCATTTATACAGTTATTTGATTTTTATCAGAGACGTCAAAGCAATACACATAATATGATTGGGATCATGTTTTGATTTGCATTTTTTATATTTGGAAACATTTAAAGCTTGAAAATATCAAATGTTGCATGGTAAAATAGTTACTATATCACTCTAATGGTAGAGTGAATTAGTATAGTCAATTTACAAAACAATTGGTGTTATACAGAGAAAATAATAGAAATATCTGGCATGATATACGGTAAACATATGACAGTGATTTCTTCTGAAGATGAAGAAAGTGAAAAGACACTTGTCAGTGGTAGAGGAAATGTTCCAAGGGGACTTACTTTATCTGTTCTATGCAACTGTTTGTAAAGGAGAAAGTACGCATATATTAGAATATTTAAAATATATGTATATTAAAGATAGATTGGAAATACATATTGGACTGATTATTCTATTAAAATAAATATGTATGTTTGTTGACTATTGGTACTTTTCTGTATTTCTGTATTCTAAATAGTACACCACACAAGACCTGCAATTGCTGCAGTCAGTTCTCACGAAGAATACATCCCGTCTTGTTCCTAACTTCCTCTGGTCTTACTCCATTTCTCAGATGCAGGAGCTTTGCCCAATCCCTAAGTGTCAATACTTGATTCTCGGGTCTCTCGCTCCATGTAAACATTCTAATCCTATTTCAAAAATGGATTTACCCTAATCCTTTTATTATCAAGCATTTGATAACCTGGAATATCCCTCCATAGGAGTTTGTCTTTGCAAAGGACTTGCTCTATAGAGCTCATGTGTCTTCTTTTCCTTTAATTTGCACAGCATCTCAAGAGTGGGGTCGTTTTATCCCTTCATGATGGTTAATGATTTATCATTTCTCTGTATCAGTCCAGTCCTGTGATAACTAAGCTCCAGTGTGTTTTATCCAAACTACATATGATGCACAGATAGGACCAATCTGCCTTTGGAAACTGTAGTATTTGGTCACCCCCTGACTAAATCCTGAGCTTTAGGTATTTAGTTGAATCTTGGTGGCACTGCTGCCCCTGATTGGTTGTTGTGAACATTCAGGATAGGGTTTTCTTGTGGATAGGACCTGGTCTTGGGTTTAAGTGACTGAAGTCTTCCTTCAGCTTTATCATCTCACATATGGACCTATTTCCTTTTTTCAGATTCAATCATTTTTAGTGCACTAAGAATTGTTGAGACTTTCCTAACCTACACAATGGAATAAACTGCAATTTATTGTTCCTTTTAAAAGAATCTAATTATATATTATACCATCCTCATAATTAGACACATTATAGACATGCTTAAGAAAAATGGATCTCTCCCCTGAGTCACCATGCTGCATTACCACTGGTCATTGTGCCTAATGCTCTCTATATTGCACCCTGCTGTATAGCAGAATTGTCACTTTCTGTGTATCAAAGATTCTCTAATGACTGCAGATTTCTCAGCTCCTATGGTTGCATATTCTCACTATTGACACATTCACTGTCTTTTCTTCTAATGCATTTTTATACGTAAAAATACTCTTTTTGCTAACAGACATTGAAACCCAATGCAGTCACTATCTGTCTAATGATTTTCAAAAATGCCTGCCCCCTATTATTTTAGAAATAAAGTAATATTTTCTGTTCTCTCTGTGTGCTGCTCTGATGATTTTCCTTTTCCTCTGAGCTCTGTTCTCAATTGGAAAGGTTATCCAAGAAGTGGTTATATTTTAGGAAAAGAAAAACTTCCTCATTTAGAAATTTCAGAGTCACCATTGTTGAATGAAATGTTATTGATTAGATGGTAATAGTATTTGTTACAGAATTAAGCATACTTTGCCTAGCTTAAGCAGCCTATGGTTTTATAGTTTAACATGATTTGTTGAGTTTAACATGTTCTGTTAAACAAATCCTACCAGTGCCCTTCAACTTATTAAAATTCTAACCATTCTTTCATTTACAAGTTTAAATTATACTCCATGGAAATCTTCCTGATCCTCCTTTGGCATTAACTGATCTTTCCCATGTACTTCCATAAAATGTTATTTTTCTGTGTTAGTAAAAGTACTTACTTCTGTACATATGGAATTGATGGTTAGTTGTTTGTGTGTGTGTGTGTGTGTGTGTGTGTGTGTGTGTGTATGTGTGTGTGTGTATATATATATATGTATATGTATATATATGTATGTATATATATTTAAGTATCCAATCGAGAGCTCTGTTTATGACAGGAATACTCATGTCATCTCTCTGAGAATGTAACACATTGAAAATAGTTGATATTAAAAATATATTTGTAAGCTTGGGCACCTGGGTGGCTCATTTGGTTGAGCATCTGACTTCGGTTCACGTCATGATCTCATGATCTCACAGGTCATGAGTTCGAGCCCCACATCAGGCCCTGTGCTGACAGCTCAGAGCCTGGAGCCTGCTTTGGATTCTGTGTCTCCCTCTCTCTCTGCCCCTCCCCCACTTGTGCTCTGTCTCTCTCTCTCTCTCTTTCTCTCAAAAATAAACAAACATTAAAAACAATATATATATATATATGTATATGTATATATATATGTATATGTATATATATATTTAGAAGCTCATCTTTTTTTTTTTTTTTAATTTTTTTTTTCAACGTTATTTATTTTTGGGACAGAGAGAGACAGAGCATGAACGGGGGAGGGGCCGAGAGAGAGGGAGACACAGAATCGGAAACAGGCTCCAGGCTCTGAGCCATCAGCCCAGAGCCCGAGGCGGGGCTCGAACTCACAGACCGCGAGATCGTGACCTGGCTGAAGTCGGACGCTTAACCGACTGCGCCACCCAGGCGCCCCAGAAGCTCATCTTTTAAATATTTAGAATATAAGTATAAAACAAAGTCAGACATTTTAAGTGTAGAGCTAGGTTAATTTTCAAAATTAAAATTGAGATGAGAAATAATAAATACCAGAACCACAGAAACCTCCTTCTTATTCTTCTTAATCAATAACATCATTATATATTAGTTTTGTCTTTTTTTAAAACTCATATCATGAAACCACAAAGTATTCATTTCTTCGTATCTGGTTTTTTCATTCAACATATTTCTGTGAAATTCCTAATTCTTTTTGCTTATAGTAAGAGTTCATTTTATTCTATTGAAGTATACAATTTCACTGTTTGAATATTCCATGTTATATTTATTAATTTTACTCTTGATTAACCTTCGATTTGTCTTGAGGGCTTGGTTGTTTTGTACACATACACTCTCAAGTCAGTTGAATGCATGTCTATGACTTGCTGATATAAAATATTCATGTGTATATGTTAAGCTTTGGAAACTTACTGATCTAAAGTTTGTCCAGCTCAGTGTATACACTGATCTGATCTGTATATGGTCAAGATATTTCTGAATGTCTTGCATACTTTTGTCCCAGTATAATTTGTGGAAATAAAATATATATTGCTAAACTTTTTAGCGTCATAAATATAGAAAAATGCTATTACGCACTTCATAATACTAACTAAATTTGATACATTTTACTTAAATCTGGTCTATTTTGTCTCATTTATTTATTTTACTGAAACTAATATAACATCTAGCATCACAAAAAGAAATATCATATGACCCTCTCCTATGATTCGCCTCCACAAAAGCAGGCACTTACCACATTAATATTCAGGTCTGGTATAAGTCTTAGTGAATCTCAATCCATATCATTATTTTGTTCATACCAACACTGTTGAAATGGACTTGACAGATAAGACTAAGAAAGACAAAAGAATAGATTTGTTTATGTGGAGATTATTTTAAGCTTGCTGGAAGCAGCATAAAAATCTCAGGGGAGGAAATAAGAAGCAGTCAGGCAATCTGTGTGCCTCTCATCTTCCAGCAGTTCCTAGAGGTTACATATAAGAAGATTAGGAAGCAAAACAGAATTATCATAGAACAGCTTTCTAATGAAAACAAGTTTACCATGTTTGATTGCTTATATTTGTCATCACTTTTTGACAACAGCATAATATGGAGAGATGATTGAATACAATAGAATTATTTACTATATAAATAATTTGCTTGAACAGTTTGGTTACTGAGACACAGATAATATTTCCATCACAGTTTTAAATTACTATTTTAGTGCTTAAACCTAATTTAAAAATGAAAGGAAAATAAATAAGACATTGCTTCTAATAAATGAAGAATATTGTCACTTAGTTTTGTATAAATATCTGACATATGAAATATGCAGTGCCTAACCTTATATATGCTTAGCATCAATAACACTTTTTCTGTCTACCTATATTACAGTCTGTACAATGTTTTTCAAAATATTCCTTATTTCCATTGACAGCACAAATAAATATGTGAGCCAGAAATAATTGTATAATGAGTGACTGCAAAGAAAGAATCAGTGATGTCTATCAATTTTTAGGTGCAGTGGGGACTCAGAAGTATAGCTATTTAATCTGTTGTGCGGGATTCCATTGTCAAGTTAGTAAATCTGAGAATCCCTTTTCCTGTATGACACTGGGATAAAGAGAGCCAGAAAATAATGTGCATGGGATTTGGGCAGTGAAGAAAACCTTTCTGCTGTGGTCAGATTGTGATGAGAGATAGACAGATGGGTGCCCTCCTGTCTTCTTGCTCTTCAACTTTTTGTCCACCTCTTCCCTGTGGGTAATCTCTGATGTACAACAGCATCCCACACACGCACAAGCAGGCATTAGGCAGTGGTAATTATACAGAGAAAGCAGATTCCAATGAACCACTGAAAAAGCTCCCCCCTTTGCAATCTTAGACAACCACACGTAGTTAGTTGGTTTCCAGCATGTGCCTGGCTTTTCACCCTGGCTAGTGCTGCTGGACAGTTGATGACGTTGATTCCCCAACTCCATCCCGCAATCCTTCCAGGTCTTCTCTTCCTGAGATCTTCCTACATTTACATATGGCCACTTCCTATAATGAATACGTTTCCCCATACTACTCAGAAAGTTTATGTTTCCCTGATGAAGGACATAACTAATGGGTCAGTATTCAGTGGTTTATATTCTGTTGCTGTGTCAAGACTGGCATGATTAGTAACATTAAGACATGTAATTGAGAGCAGAATTCAATGATGTTTTATAAAAAAAAATTAGGAGAAGTCAGTGAGGTTTTGAATAGTCACGGAAAGCTGAAAGGAGAAAGTGACACTTTATTTGGGTATTTAATGATAAAGGGTGGAGGGATAAGGAGTCCAAAAAGGACAATACAGGAGTAGGAAAAAATGACAAAAAGCATACATGGAGTAATGAATAGAGAATATACATAAGAAGGGAAATACCATGGGGCACCTGGGTGGCTCAGTCGGTTAGGCGTCCAACTTCAGTTCAGGTCATGATCTCACTGTTTGTGGATTTGAGCCGCATGTTGGGCTCTGTGCTGACAGCTCAGAGCCTGGAGCCTACTTCGGATTATCTGACTCCTCTCTCTGCCCCTTATCTACTCAACGCTGTGTCTCTCTCTCTTTCAAACATAAACATTAAAAAATTTTTAATTAAAAAAAAAGAAGGCAAATACCATACGATTCTGCTTATATGTAGATCTAAACAACGACAACAAAAAGAATAAAAACAAGCAAAAGTAGAATCAGGCCTATAAAAACAGAGGACAAACTGATAGTTGCTAGAGGAGAGAGAGGTGGGTCGAATGGGCTAAATGAGTGAAGAGGAGTGGGAGATACAGGCTTCCAGTTATGGAATAAATTACTCATGGGAATAAAAGGCACAGCATTGGAATATAGTCAGTGATACTGTAGTAGGGTTGTATGGTGACAGATGGTAGCTATACTTGTGGTGAGCACAGCATAATGCATGAAATTGTTGAAGCACTATGTTATATATATGAAAGGAATGTAACATTGTGTGTCAACTGTACTCAAATAAAAAAATTAAAAGAAGGCAAAAAGATAAAATTAAACTTTGTTTTATGTTTTGGACAAACAAGCTTAAGAGGAGCTCAGCAATCAGGAAAATTGTTGAATTTTTGGATAGTTTCTTATATAGACAGAAAGGCCAGTGTGTTGTTCAGTATACATGGGCTTTTCAGTACAAACAGTCTATTGCCAGCTGCCACAGAGACAGACTACTTCCTAAAAACTATCTCTGTGAGCCCCTTCTTCTGTCTCTGTTAGATAAATCTACTCCATCAGATCCTTACTCAAGATCCTTTTGTGGCATATAAGGGATATAATATTTGTACCTCAGACTCTACTTCTCTTCTTAAAATTGTTTTTCTGGGGTGCCTGGGTGGCTCAGTCAGTTAAGCATCTGACTCTTGATTTTGGCTCAGGTCATGATCCCAGGGTCATGAGATCGAGCCTTCTGTCAGGCTCCATGCTGGGTGTGGAACCTGCTTGAGAGTCTCTCTCTTCTTCTCCCTCTACCCATCCTACCCTCCCTTGGCCTCAAATAAAGAAAAAAGAAAATGTTTCTCTGTTGGTTTTTCTATGAGCTCTGCTCTTCCTGTTTCCTTTTTGCTCTCAGGTCTCTTCATCCTTCTTTCCACCTCAATATGCATTGACTTCTGCCTGATCTCAGTCATTTATGATATTCTATAAAAATTTGGGGATCTACAGATTGTACTCACCTCATAGTTTGACTAGATATAAAGTGTGCAAGGAGATAGATATAATATATGTAATTAGTTATTTAAAGCCTCTTATTTTCTTTAGAACAGACAATTATTGGTATATTTAGCCACATTCAACTGGAAGTGACAGCATAATTTTTTAATCCTAGTTCTTTCTCACAGATATTAGGTTCTGAAACCTACATAATGTGTTATTCAATTATCAGTGCCCAGTGTGCAGCTGTTACTAAGTATTGACTTCATATGGATACATTAAAAGAACCTTCAGTGTACCTTTTGAATTATCCTCTATAGTAAGCTATGAAAGAAGGGTTTTTTTTTTCCTTTTAGAATTAAACAGATTAAACCTATGCCTTCAGCATTTTTTCTTGATTTAGCTAGTCTCTTATCTTACAATACATTATTAGAACAGCTATGTACCTGATCTATGGTGTAACCACTATTAATTTCTATTCCTAATATTTTCAGAACTATTGGAGATATTTACAGTTTCCACTTTTCATTCCCCATTCCCTACTAACAGCAGAGTAAATTAGAAATCCATATTGTACAATACGATATTTACTTAAGGGAATATTCATCAAATACACATATATGTTGATATCTTCTTACCAAAATTTAATTTAAAAGTCAACCACCTGGAAAATCTACTCTTTTTCTCTATTACTGGTATCTTTTTATACCTCATTCTATAATTTACCATTAATCTTTCTATTTACAAATACGACTAAAGACATATTATCAGACTTAATTTATGACAGTTATAATAATTCTCATTACAGTGCTCACATTTTACCCATCTGGCCAATGACATATATTTAAAATGGTTCAACTATCATTTAAGCACTCTTGGGTAGAAAATTAAGTAAAATAGATTATGTAACCATTTATACTTGATAAAGCCAATAGAGAGTCAATATGAGCTTACCCTAAGATACAAGAACATATTTAAGTACGTTGTCTTAATTTCCAGCAATATAACAAAGATATTATCTGCTAATCATCAATAATAGATTAACCAAGATAATTTAATCATTCTTTCACCAAACCATTATGAGATTCACAATATGTAGGGAGGATACAAGTACTGGGGACACGAGATGAAAAGGTCTTATCTCTGTGCATCCATGATCTTACTGTCTATGAGCAGACTGGTAATAAGTGAATGTAAGCCAATGTGACATGTAATAGGAGAGTAATGGGGGTGAGGAGGCATCGCCATTTTCCCCAAGAAATATCATTTAATTTAGTTGATTGTGTTTTGTTTTCTGAAAATACAGGAGAAGAGCCTCTCAGGATGAAAGAGTGAGTCTTAACATAGTAAGTACAAATGTATGTCAAGAAAGAGGAAACATTTATCAAAGTATGTATATGTGAAAATAATGAGAGAATCGGTGAATTGGAAAGTCTTGGTGTGTTGCGTACAGTCATCTGGGGATGAGAAGGAGCAGGGGATTGGTTAAATAGGTATTTTACTTGAAGTAATATTGTAGAGTACTTAAAATTGTTTTTACTAGAGTTATATCTACGGCAAGTCTGAACACCTTTTTTTTTTTTTTTTTTTTTTTTTGTAATCTCAGGAAAGTTACACCCTCAAAAAGTAGTTTCTTCTCTGTAAAATGAGACAATCATAATGTTTTCTTCATATTATTTTTGGAAGATTAAATGAGATAATAATTTATTAGCACAGGGTCCACACTGTGACTAATGGTTGTTATTAATATTGTTACTTCCATACACTATGCATTCTGTTTATCTTAGGCCTCGAGATAATAAATGGTCGTGAAGTTTTGTATTTAATATTTTGGACTGTCTTCACCCATTCGGACTAATTTTAAAAGTTCCAAATTTAGTGAACAAGTCATTAAACACTAAACTCTATCTGAAATAATAAAATGATTGCCTTAATGGAATTTCCTTTTAATAGGGTACATGAACACAACTACACTTTCACAAAAATCACTGGTTGAAAGTGAAGGAAGGTTCACAAATTTTAAAATCTACATATGTTTTATTTTTTTTAATATTTAACAAACATTTGTGATGCATAGAAATAGAGCCAATAGGCGTTTATTTAGCCAGTCTCCTATATTTTACACTCTTTTTTTCCCCGCTTTTGGACATTAACTTCTCAGCAATATGGTTGCAATAACTATGGGGCCTGTATAAACTCAGAACAATGCAACAGTCTCAATATACAGATTCATATCCATAGGCAGAAACTTGAAGGTAACTACTGTGTCACAGCATGTGAAACATTTTTTACAACATAGTGATACACATCAATCTCTTTTTAAATAGCCAACAGTAACCACTAAAACCAGCATGCAATCATTCTTTGAAATCCTCTTTGGAAGCAAAAGTGCCTTGGTTTCCACTAACCTATACCTCCTCATTACATTTTAGTACTGTAGGTTATGCATCAACACACTTAATTTCTTTTTCGATTTTTAATCAGGTAACCAAGGACTAATTTAATAATGATTCCAGAATGCCTTTTTTTATTTATGGTTTGGGGCTATTTGCATGGCAGTCATTTAGCAAATTAATGTAGATGAAAAGCAAAAATTTTACAGATGTTTGTTACAATCACGCTGTCATCTCATACTTAAAATGCTAATCTATTGACATCTACTCATTAGAGATGAGCTCCACTTACTTTGTAACATTAGTGTTTTATAACCTGGGGTGTTTTGAAGTAGGCTAAACATCATAGTTTTAACCATCCCACTAAGAATGTATTTTTAAAGGGTAAATGCATTTTATTCTTTAATACTTTAGAATTATTC
>NW_024412394.1:61376880-61383709 GCF_014898765.1 Herpailurus yagouaroundi
TTTTAAAGGGTAAATGCATTTTATTCTTTAATACTTTAGAATTATTCCTCCTCAAACCAACATTACATACTCTTCTATTAACTCTTTGCACACTGCTCAGTACTATGTGTTTACGTTAATTTTGTTTCAAGTGGTAGAAATTTGACTAGCATCAGAAAAATGGGTCCTACATTGGCAGACATAATTCTAGGGGCCTCAATAGGTAAATAGGTAAACAAGATGAAAGATATGTAGCAGGTGCAGAAATGTCCAGGATTAAGACCAAATGTCACCAGAATTTCTCTGTCTCTGGAATTTGTCTATGTAAGCAACTTTTATTCTCCCTGGGGTTTTGATTTTGTTATTGTTATCAATATTCTTAGGAGATGACTCATGACCCCAAACTAGAGCAAATGCAGACCCCTGGACCAATCAATTAGGGTGAGGGGGGAAGATGATAAAAAATACCGTGGCTCATCCTGGAGCACTGAGAATGAAGTGGGAGTGTGGGAAAGAAAGCAGAGAGGCTGTGCTACCAGAAAATCCACAGAACTCGATAAATGTGAAGGACTAAGTTCCTCATTTTTATATATGATGTTGAGATGCAAATGTCTCAGAATGATGCAGTATTTTTATTTTCAAAATTGTCTTATTTTAAAAGTAATACATGATAAATGTTATTAAAATTAATTGCTTGTGTATTTTCTGTCAGGTATTATATCATATATATTCCAAATTGTATGTATATGTATATGTATATGTATATGTATATGTATATGTATATACACACACATATACACAAATGTATACACACACATATATATATATACACACACATATGTATACACACACACACATATATATAAATACATATATATATATATATATACATACATATGTAGCTACATACTTTCAACTGTATATAGTAAGGGGATAAATATGTTCAAACTGCCACTCTTTCACTGCTTTTATAAGGTAATTAAAATTTTGAATTTACATAAATATGTAATATGTTTATATATCTTTTATTTCTTAGACTTGCCTTTATATTCTTTAGCCTGCCTGACTTGAGTCTAGCCAAAGAGAGATTGTGTAGATCAACATGGGGGAAGATGGTGAAGATGATGAATTTAGCAGTCAGGTAAATTGATGTGAAGAAAATTTTAATATTATTTTTTTAAGTTTATTTATTTATTTTGAGAGAGAGACTGGGGGAGGGGCAGAGAGAGAAGGAGACAGAGAATCCCAAGCAGGCTCTGTCCTATCAGCACAGAGCCCAATGCAGGGCTTGATCCCACAACTGTGAGATCATGGCCTGAGCCAAAATCAAGAGTCGGATGCTTAACTGACTTAGCCACCCAGGCACCCCTAAAATTTTAAATTTAAAATTAGGCAAAAAAAGAAAAAAATCTACATTGATTCATTTGAACATTTGAATATCATTGTATGTTTAGCATTTGTTTGTTTATCTCCTTTTGGACAGCCATTATGGACAAATTCCTACAGTAACACAGAAGTACCATATTGGTCTCTCTACTTTCTTTATTTCTGACTAAATTTCCTGAAGCTATTGTTTGCATATGTTACCCTGTCTTCACCCTGAAGACTTTAGCAATTCTAAATGGAGTTTAAGTTAAAACCCAGAACTCGTTAGCTTGACATTGTATAACCTATACAAACTTGTTTCTTTTCCATACTATATTCCATACTTTTCTTTCAACTATATCACCCATTCCTCCTTAAACTAATCAACATTTCAGGCCAAGAAGCTGTTTTTCTCCAAATGCATAATGCACATTATTGCTTTTATAGAATACAATAATGCCTAGAAGTTAAAGTGGCTCTTGCATTAGACAGTGCAAGGTTCAAGTCAGATTTGGGCACTTACTGTGAAAACTTTGCCAATTTACTTGACCTCTCTATGCCCTTTTCTCCCTTATCTGTTATGAAAATGAAAATAATAAAAGCATCTACTTGTTAAAATCGGAAAAATTAAATGGATCAGGCAAAATGCTGACGTGTTGGTTTCTCCTCCTCCTCGTCTTCATCCTCTTGCCACTTCTTTCCTATGTTGTTCATCGTTACATGTCTGCTGACCTCTGCTGGGAAAACCATAAAGTAAAATAAATTAGTAACCCTCCAAATTCATCATAAGAAAGCTCAGTTTGGTGCTCAACACATGCACTACACCTTGCCTGTAATAGCAATTATATGCTTTGTCCTCTATTCTTAAAAATATCTGCACCCCTTCCAACTCTTCCACTTTTAGTGATTGGCTTTTAACACTGAAGAAACAGAGGTTTCTAAATGTTGTCTCCAAATATAAACAAACAAGCACACAAACAAAAGCCATACCAGCATATGTACTCATTACCAGTTTAAATGGAGAAAACATTTCTCTTCCTGTCAATCCCTCCCCTCTTCTCTGGATCTCACTGCACTATCCCAACATTCAAAGGGAATATAAGATGAATGGCCCTCCTTTTCTCTTGTATCTACAAATTCTCCTAATGTCATCTTAGCAGCGCAGGACGTTGCTCTAGTTTTTCTCTTTAAAAAAAGTGAAAAACATAAATTCCCTAAACAAGTCTTACAGTATTCTAAGTTCCCTGGTAATATCACCTTAATTTTTTCTGTCAGAAATATACTGTATATATTTTTCTACACTTTGCACACATAGATTTTTTTGCAGTTTCCTCTCAAACCATTTTGATCTAGATTCTACCTAAACTACTCTACTGAGATGGGTCTCACAAGGTAGGTCAACAGTGACTATGTTTCCATAGTGTGTTGACAGTTTTGTCCTTCTCCTAATGTCAAAAGCAATCAATAGATGAACACTTCCTCCCTGAGCTGATATCTGTGACATCACACCTTCCCAGGTTTCTCCTCCCTCTCTGTCATCCTAACACAGTCTTCATTTTGTACTTTTCTAAAATATGTCAAAGGTCTTGTCCTTTTGAGATATGGTATTTCCTTAATTAGCAACCATTCATATGGCTTTCAGTGTTATAATATGCTGATAGCTTCATGCCAGACCTATTTCCATAATCCCATACCTGTACACACAACTGAAAATTGACATCTTCTTTTGGAGGTGCTAGGGAGCAAGAATTCCTCTAAAAGGTACTTCTAGCTGGATCAGAATCAAATTGACATAAGACAGATGAGCAGGAGAAAATCAAATTTAATAGCATATGTACAGGGAATCCACACAGACATAGAAATTCCAAAGACAGCGAGGCAAAAAGAAGTTTATATGCCATTCTGAACTAAGGAGAAGAGAGTAGGAGTTAGGGGTTTCAAAGGGAAGGAATGCAATTCACAGAAAGTTGAAAAAGAGTAAATGTTTGGTAAATGTTTGCCTTGCCATATAGATGGATTACTCAGATAATATTTATATTTGGCAATAATCCTTATTCTGAAAAGACCCCCCAATTTAGATTCTTCTGTGTAGTTAAGGGAAGGACAGAAGTTTCTCTGGAGGCCATAGGGTCTTTATTGTGTTTGGCTCAAAATAATCCCTATGCCAAAATGGCCCATATTGGGACCCTTGGACCCTACAGTTACCACAAGGAAGTCTCAGTTATGCGTCGTGTGAAAAATAGAGTCCTCTGTGACCAGCTCCCCCAAGAAGAAAAAGAAAGATAAGAAGGAAGAAAGGACAGAAGGATGGAAGGGAAGAAAGGAGGAAGGGAAGGCAGGGCGTTGTGTCTTTCTCTAGTTTTGTTTTGTTTTTTTTTTTTCTATTTTTGGAAACAGCACCCAGCTCCTCATGCCAGAAAACTATTAATTAAATTGACATATCCCTCTCTCTTACATTCATATCCTCACAGTCACTGAGAATTCTTATTCCAAGATTCCTTCACTCCTTCATTTCTTGCCATAACGACTAAAAGTAACCTGAGTTACTCTCATTTACTTTTGCCTCACTCTCTAATTCTGTATCATAGTATCAAAAAACAAAAACAAGGGGCGCCTGGGTGGCGCAGTCGGTTAAGCGTCCAACTTCAGCCAGGTCACGATCTCGCGGTCCGTGAGTTCGAGCCCCGCGTCGGGCTCTGGGCTGATGGCTCAGAGCCTGGAGCCTGTTTCCGATTCTGTGTCTCCCTCTCTCTCTGCCCCTCCCCCGTTCATGCTCTGTCTCTCTCTGTCCCCCAAAAAATAAATAAACGTTGAAAAAAAAAACAAAAACAAAAACACAAAATAACAAACTCAACTGTGTCACTTAAAATGATTTAGACAGCAACACCACAGCCACCACCCAGTAGCTCTTAGGATAAAATACAAAATCTTTATAATGGTTGGTACTGCCCAGTGTAACCTGCCCTTATATGTCTCCCTAGCAACACTAACTATATCCATTGATTCTTTTTCTTAAATCTAAATTTTTTCTACCTCTAGATGTTTTTATATGTTGTGTTTGCTTCCTGTAATATTCATATAGCTTTGCAATTACATGTACATAATCATATGCACATACACACACACACAGTTCCTTTCCTCAATTACTCATCATCATATATCAGTTATCCTTGGATTCTGGAGAGGGGATTATATTTATTAGTGTTGAATTATTAAAGGAAGAGAAAAAGAAAACATGGATTAGAGATTCTTTCACTTAGAAGAGAACAAATACCCAAATAGTGTTTTAAAATGAATGAATGTGGGGGATCCTGGGAAGATGGCAACGTAAGAGGACGCTGGGCTCAGCGCGCGTCCTGCTGATCACTCAGATTCCACCTACACCTGCCTAAATAACCCAGAAAACTGCCAGAAGACTAGCAGAACAGAGTCTCTGGAGCCAAGTGCAGACGAGAGGCCCACGGAAGAGGGTAGGAAGGGTGGCGAGGTGGTGCGCGCTCCACGGACTGGCAGGAGGGAACCCGGGGCAGAGGAGCAGCCCGCCAGCAAAGCAGAGCTCCCAAGTCTGGCTTGCAAAATGGAGGGGCCGGACAGAGTGTGTTCCAACAGCAAGCGGGACTTGACATCTGGAAGTTATTATAAGCTAACAACTCTGCTCAGAGAACGGAGGGCTGGAGGACAACGGGAGGGAGAGTTGTTGAGCCCCGGACTACAGAGCTCAGCTTGGCGGGGAACAAAGGCACTCGCCAGCACCATCTCCCTCGCCTATCCCCCAGCCAAAATCCCAAATGGAACCAGTTCCTGCCAGGGAACTTGCTTGCACCACGCAAACACCCAACTCTGTGCTTCTGCGGATCCATCCCTCCGGCGGGTCTGACTCCCTCCAGGTGCCGCAGGGCCCCTCCTGAAGGGGATCTCCAGAGGAAAAGCAAGCTGAGCCTGCCCCTCCCTCCCCTGTGCACCTTGCCAATCCACCCCAGCTAATATGCCAGATCACCAGCACTACAAGCCTGGCAGTGTGCAAGTAGCCCAGATAGGGGACACACCACCCCACAGTGAATCCCGCCCCTAGGAGAGGGGAAGAGAAGGCACACACCAGTCTGACTGTGGCCGCAGCGGTGGGCTGGGGACAGACATCAGGTCTGACTGCGGCCCCACCACCAACTCAAGTTATTCAAGACAGCACAGGGGAAGTGCCCTGCAGTCTCACACCATTCCAGGGACTATCCAAAATGACGAAATGGAAGAATTCCCCTCAGAAAAACATCCAGGAAATAACAACAGCTAACGAGCTGATCAAAAAGGATTTAAACAATATAACAGAAAGTGAATTCAGAATAATAGTCATAAAATTAATTGCTGGGCTTGAAAACAGTATAAAGGACAACACAGAATCTCTTGCTACAGAGATCAAGTGACTAAGGAACAGCCAGGAGGAGCTAAAAAATGCTATCAATGAGCTGCAAAATAAAATGGAGACAACTATGGCTTGGATTGAAGAGGCAGAGGAGAGAATAGGTGAACTAGATGATAAAATTATGGAAAAAGAAGAAGCTGAGAAAAAGAGAGATAAAAAAAAATCCAGGAATATGAGGGGAAAATTAGAGAACTAAGTGATGCACTAAAGAGAAATAATCTACGCATAATTGGTATTCCAGAGGAGGAAGAGAGAGGGAAGGTGCTGAAGGTGTACTTGGAGAAATAATAGCTGAGGACTTACCTGATCTGGGGAAGGAAAAAGGCATTGAAATCCAAGAGGCATGGAGAACTCCCTTCAGACGTAACATGAATTGATCTTCTGCAAAACATATCATAGTGAAACTGGCAAAATAAAAGGATAAAGAGAAAATTATGAAAGCAGCTAGAGATAAACATGCTCTAACATATAAAGGGAGACCTATAAGACTCATGACTGATCTCTCTACTGAAACTTGGCAGGCCAAAAAGGAATGGCAGGAGATCTTCAATGTGATCAACAGAAAAAAATATGCAGCCGAGAATCCTTTATCCAGCAAGTCTGTCATTTAGAATAGAAGGAGAGATAAAGGTCTTCCCAAACAAAAGCTGAAGGAATTCGTCACCACTAAACCAGACCTACAAGAGATCCTAAGGGGGATCCTGTGAGACAAAGTACCAGAGACATCGCTACAAGCATGAAACCTATGGACATCACAATGACTCTAAACCCATATCTTTCTATAATAACACTGAATGTAAATGGGCTAAATGCGCCAGCCAAAAGACATAGGGTATCAGAATGGTTAAAAAAAACAAGACCCATCTATTTGCTGTCTACAAGAGACTCATTTTAGACCTTAGGACACCTTCAGATTGAGAGTGAGGGGTAGGAGAACTATTTATCATGCCAATGGAAGTCAAAAGAAAGCTGGAGTAGCCATACTTATATCAGACAAACTAGACTTTAAATTAAAGGCTGTAACAAGAGATGAAGAGGGCATTATATAATAATCACAGGGTCTATCCA